>NC_069506.1:135815580-136108080 GCF_027579735.1 Bombina bombina
GAAGAAGTCTGCATCCTTCAAGAAAAACATGATTTTCATGCAGGACAATGCTCCATCACACGCGTCCAAGTACTCCACAGCGTGGCTGGCAAGAAAGGGTATAAAAGAAGAAAATCTAATGACATGGCCTCCTTGTTCAGCTGATCTGAACCCCATTGAGAACCTGTGGTCCATCATCAAATGTGAGATTTACAAGGAGGGAAAACAGTACACCTCTCTGAACAGTGTCTGGGAGGCTGTGGTTGCTGCTGCACGCAATGTTGATGGTGAACAGATCAAAACACTGACAGAATCCATGGATGGCAGGCTTTTGAGTGTCCTTGCAAAGAAAGGTGGCTATATTGGTCACTGATTTGTTTTTGTTTTGTTTTTGAATGTCAGAAATGTATATTTGTGAATGTTGAGATGTTATATTGGTTTCACTGGTAAAAATAAATAATTGAAATGAGTATATATTTGTTTTTTGTTAAGTTGCCTAATAATTATGCACAGTAATAGTCACCTGCACACACAGATATCCCCCTAAAATAGCTAAAACTAAAAACAAACTAAAAACTACTTCCAAAAATATTCAGCTTTGATATTAATGAGTTTTTTTGGGTTCATTGAGAACATGGTTGTTGTTCAATAATAAAATTTATCCTCAAAAATACAACTTGCCTAATAATTCTGCACTCCCTGTATATATATATACACACACATATATATATATAAATGGGGGTGTATGAGAGAATGGGAAATATTGCTGATAATCTAGATTCTGGTGCCACCCTTAATCAGTAATGAAATTAAATTTATACAGGGAGATATAGTATCAGACCATATATTAATGGTCTGATAAAGTAAGGGAAATAAAGGCACACAGAGAATTTATTTCATACCAAAAATAAATTTATTAATTATAATCCCTTGTCACATTTCGTGAAAAACTCTGCATTTGACTCAAACCAACACAAAAATAAGGTAAACACCATATATATACAACACCTTACATCTAAGGTAACAATGCCTGCAGGATATCTATAAAGCATACGTATGCTGCTAAGTCTAATAATGTCTAAGACACACATTAATCAGGTTGCTAGATTGTATATAGACCTAAAATGGAGCAATTATGCACATATCCTAATAGTTGTTATAACATGTCTAAAGCAGTGTGTCAAAACATAACATAATGGAACAAAATAAAATAAACCGCTGAGAAAAGTCTCTCTCAGAAGCTAGGAGGAAACACAGTTAGATCCTGCACTCGGTCCAGGAAAATGCAAAGTGAAAATACAGTCCTTTATGCAAAAGGTAAAGTAAACGTATTAGTTCTTACTGTGATCTGTTCCCAAAAGTAAGATTTTGAATCACTTGCCAGGATAGAGCATGCAGCAGTGAAACAAACTAGCTCTGTGTCCCAGGAGATTTTCAAAGAAGCAGACCGCTCTCTCTGTGGCGTCTGATGTCACTGGGGGGGGAGTGGTATAGCTTGCAAGCTCTTCCAATCGGACTTGTAGGTAAAGTGCACTTTCCGTGTGTAGTAGTGATCAGCTGTACCGGCATCCGCCGCACCGAGAAAGAACCAGGCTTTCCCTAGGCTGATAGATCAAAAGCATCGGAGCGTACGTCAGGATATACGCAAGCTTGCTCAGGTGGATACGATATGTATGTTCCTCTCGCTCTTAGCTTACGTGCATTTACTTAGACTCCACAGGTGCCTGTTTTCCAAGTCCTGTATTCGCTTCACAGGGCAACAGATGAAACACCAGACAGTCCTTATAGTAGCACAGACCATATGTTTTTTTGCAGCATATTTCTTTAAGGTCAGCACATAAAACAGGTATGCAGATAAAGTGCAGGCAGTAAAAAGGTATAAAAGGCTATGCGTGTCCCATAGACCTTAGAACCTTAAACAGTTCTTATACACAGGAGTTAGTCGACCTGCTCCTGAATACAACACTTCAGTGTTAAAAACACAAACCAACGATCGTTTCACCCCCACATCCAGTGTGTTTCACAGGGGTTCATCAGGGCTTGAATGAATCCTTACCGGATTTCCTCTTAAGATAAAGCTCACCTGACATTCCTCAGGTGTGCTTCCCCCACCTGGGGTAATTAATTAATTAAAGGTGTGTTCACATAAGAAAACATATTCCAGTTTAGAGATGCATATAATCAAAATACAAAAAACCTTATGTGTAAAGTTGTGAAGATTCTAGTTATACACTAAAATCTTAGGGAAAGTAAAAGCCTAATTCCTCAGCTTTCTAACACTTATTGCCACAACAAAAAATGATGACACCTTACGAATATAGCACATGTCTTGTCTGAAAAGGGGAGAGTCCACTGACTATAAAAAACTAGCATATTCCAATTTATCATTAAGTCCTACTGGGTATCTAGTATTAAGTTTATAGATCCATTTTGTTTCTTTCTGCAATAGGACTTTGTCATTATTGCCACCTCTACCATTAGTTATCCCTTTGTCTATGATAGTAAATTTCAAAGATTCTACACTTCCATTATGGAACATGCCAAAGTGTCTTGCCACATTTGTGTCATTTTCATGAAGGATATCGTCCCGATGTTCCTGTACCCGGTCCTTTACTAACCTTTTGGTTTTTCCAACGTAAAAGACCGGGCACGAGCAGCGAAGAAGATAGATTACCCCTTCAGATTTGCAGTTGAAGAAGAATTTAATATCAAAAACCTTATCACAAGAAGTGAAGAACTGTTTGGTGCTATCCATGTGGGCACAGTACACACAGTGCCCACATGGATAGCTACCTTTTATTCCCTTGTCCCTTCTTAGCCAGTCTGCATTAGAGGGGCCTCTCACAAATTGACTCTGAACTAAGTGATCTCTCAAACTTAGTGCTTTTCTAGCTGTTAGTAGTGGTTTTTCACCAATCGAATCTCTAACCTTGTCATCCAAGGTAAGTATATGCCAGTTATTAGCTAGTGCTGATCTAATATTGGACCATTGGTTATTAAACTTAGTGATAAATCTAATTTGCGTCTCTTTGGGCTTTGATTTATTGTTATACAGCAGGTGGTCTCTAGGAGTCTTTCGTGCCTTCCACAAAGCTTTTTTAAGGCATTTATTGGAATATCCTCTTTTGAGAAACCTTTCTTTCATTAGGGCAGCATGTGTATCAAATTTTGTTAGTGATGAACAGTTTCTCCTAAGCCGGAGGAACTGTCCATACGGAATACCCTTAATCAGATGGACAGGATGACCACTATCAGCATGTAAGATGCTGTTAGTGGCATTCTTTTTCCTGAAATTTTCTGTCACGATCTTCAAACCTTCCTTCTTGATAGTAATATCAAGAAAGTTTAGTTCGGTCTTGTTTGTCTCTGATGTGAGGATGATGTTCCTGTCATTATGGTTAAGTTCATGAACAAAATCATGAAATTCTTCTACACTCCCATCCCATAGGACAAGAACATCATCCACATATCTAACCCACATTAACACCTTATTGTTAAAGGTGTCACTGTGTCGTTCAAAAATATCTGACTCCCAAGCCCCCAAATGGAGGCAGGCGTAGGTGGGAGCACACACTGCCCCCATAGCTGTTCCCCGTATCTGTTTATAGATCTGTCCGTCAAACGTAAATACATTATTCTGGAGGACAAATCTAAGTAAAGAAATAACAAACTCAGAATGTTCTGAGAACAGGGGACCTTTTGTTTCCAAAAATTTCCTTATTGCCTGGAGTCCAATATCATGAGGAATAGAGGAGTATAGCCCCTCTACATCTAGAGAAGCTAGCAGTGTATTATCATTTACTACCACTCCATCAAGTTTCCTCAAAAGATCCGCTGTGTCCTTAACATATGATGTTAAAGATAAAAGGAATGGACGTAGATATTTATCTACATATTCCCCAGCTTTCTCAGTGACACTGCCAATCCCTGACACGATAGGCCTTCCTGGGGGACACTTCAAGTTCTTGTGTAATTTCGGGAGAATATAGAAAACAGGCATTACAGGGAAATCAGAGACCAAGAACTTAAACTCTTTCTGATCTATGGTTCCCCTACATCTTGCTTCATTTAGAAGTTTAAAGAGGGAATTCTGTATCTGTGCCAGGGGGTTGTGATCCAACCTTACATATTGGTTCTTGTCGTTCAATTGGCGTTTTGCTTCATTTACATAAAGCTGTTCATCCAGAAGGACTAAGTTTCCGCCCTTATCGGCCGGTTTGATCACCAACCCCCTGGCCACAGACAGTTCCCTCAAAGCTTTCCTCTCTCTGGGTTTCAAATTGTCATCTGTCATAAAAAGGAATCATCGTGTCAATTTCCTTTTCCATTTTCTTCACAAAGAGATTGACAGATGGCACTAAGGAAAGAGAGGGCATATATGAGGATTTGGACCTAAAAATGGGTTTTTGGTAAATAGCAGGATTGTCCTGGGATTCATTAGTAGGACCCTCCTGATCATTATCATCTAAGAGAGATTCCAAATCTCTCAAAGCTAACTGATCATTAGCATCCAAAGTATTAAAGTTTCTATTTTTCATTACCACAGATAAAACAATTTTCCTGGCAAATAGATGTAAATCTTTCAGTACCTCAAATTTATCAATATTAGCTGTAGGGCAGAAAGAGAGACCCTTTTTAAGGAGATCAACATGTGCCAGATTCAGAGGGAAGGATGAGAGATTAACAATTTGTAACTCATCCATAGGTGGGCTTTCTAGTAACCCCTGCGTGCTCCCCTCCCTCTGTATCTCCCTCTGTTCTGAACATAATGATCCCCTCTCCCCCTGGTTTGTCTGGTCTGATATCTCTTCTCCTTTGAGGGGTTCCCAAATGGATCTTTTCCTTTTGCCTCTTCTAGCCCTTCTCTTCCTTCTCTTGAAGTTATACCCGGGGAGTTTTTTGAGGGCCCTGTCTCAGAGTCAGACGCATCTGTCCCTGAGTCATAGGTCCCCTTTTGGGACTTATATACATAGACCCTTCCATTTTTATAGTCCTCCTGATCCCTTCTAAGTTTTCTACATTTCCTCATTTTAATGTCCGATTTTAGTTTAATAATATTAGTACTTGTCTCAGCATTAAGTTTCTCAAAATTGAGATCACTTTCAAAGGTGTTAACTTTCAAAAGAGCCTTTTCAGCCTCATTTTTGACTTTTTCAAGTCGTCTAATATTTCTTTGTATCATCATTTCCATCAAATCAAGGGAGGTCGAGGATAATTTATCGTTCCAATCCTCTACAAAGGAATCACCTTCCTCATCCTCCCTTGTATTTGCACCTGGATCTAATGATAAACGTAAACCTCTTGGAATAATCTTTTTTTCTTTATAGTTAGTTAGGCTTGCATTCTCAGCTTTGATTTTCAATTGTCGATTTAGGAGATATCTATATCTCCTAAATGCACTGAAAATTGTTATGTTCTCCTCATCATTGTCCTCTCCAACTGCATTATCATTGGCAAGAGAATCTTTTAATTCGGCCTCCCACAAATCATCAGATAAGACATATGCCATAATTTATATTGGAAAGAGTCAAAGTACAGAGGGGAAAAGGGAAAATAGGGGCAAATAATTCGCTCCTACAGCAATCCACTCTATCTCAAACTAGAAAAGGACAAAAAGAATCCTCTATTAATATCCTCAAAATTTGACAAATATATAAATGGGGGTGTATGAGAGAATGGGAAATATTGCTGATAATCTAGATTCTGGTGCCACCCTTAATCAGTAATGAAATTAAATTTATACAGGGAGATATAGTATCAGACCATATATTAATGGTCTGATAAAGTAAGGGAAATAAAGGCACACAGAGAATTTATTTCATACCAAAAATAAATTTATTAATTATAATCCCTTGTCACATTTCGTGAAAAACTCTGCATTTGACTCAAACCAACACAAAAATAAGGTAAACACCATATATATACAACACCTTACATCTAAGGTAACAATGCCTGCAGGATATCTATAAAGCATACGTATGCTGCTAAGTCTAATAATGTCTAAGACACACATTAATCAGGTTGCTAGATTGTATATAGACCTAAAATGGAGCAATTATGCACATATCCTAATAGTTGTTATAACATGTCTAAAGCAGTGTGTCAAAACATAACATAATGGAACAAAATAAAATAAACCGCTGAGAAAAGTCTCTCTCAGAAGCTAGGAGGAAACACAGTTAGATCCTGCACTCGGTCCAGGAAAATGCAAAGTGAAAATACAGTCCTTTATGCAAAAGGTAAAGTAAACGTATTAGTTCTTACTGTGATCTGTTCCCAAAAGTAAGATTTTGAATCACTTGCAGGATCTAACTGTGTTTCCTCCTAGCTTCTGAGAGAGACTTTTCTCAGCGGTTTATTTTATTTTGTTCCATTATGTTATGTTTTGACACACTGCTTTAGACATGTTATAACAACTATTAGGATATGTGCATAATTGCTCCATTTTAGGTCTATATACAATCTAGCAACCTGATTAATGTGTGTCTTAGACATTATTAGACTTAGCAGCATACGTATGCTTTATAGATATCCTGCAGGCATTGTTACCTTAGATGTAAGGTGTTGTATATATATGGTGTTTACCTTATTTTTGTGTTGGTTTGAGTCAAATGCAGGGTTTTTCACGAAATGTGACAAGGGATTATAATTAATAAATTTATTTTTGGTATGAAATAAATTCTCTGTGTGCCTTTATTTCCCTTACTTTATCAGACCATTAATATATGGTCTGATACTATATCTCCCTGTATAAATTTAATTACACATATATATATATATACACACACACACACATATATATATATATATATATATATATATATATATATACAGTATATATATACAGTATATATATATATATATATATATACACACACACACACACACACACACATATATATATATATACAGTATATATATATATATATATATATATATATATATACACACACACACACATAAATATGTGTGTATGTATATGGGTGTTCAAACAAGGAGGACATTTCGAACCACTTATAACTTTTTCTGCTTTCTTCAATTAATAATCGCCTAGATTGAGAGTTTTGCGCTAAACAGGGTGTGGAAATAATGCCAAACAAATTGCGTTATTTCACTCTCCATAGCGCTGCCATTGCGAGTTACTGAAAAGCCTCCTTGTGCTGTGCATTATGGTGCGTTAAGCTCCATACTACACAAAAGCTGAGGGCTGATTTGACGTGCTTGTGCATGCTTTCCCCCATAGACATCAATGGGGAGAAAGTGTTAAAAAAAAACACCTGAAGTGCGGAATGGCGATCACTATAACGCAACCCCATTGATGTTTATGGGGGAAAGAAAGTTACGTTTACACCTAACACCTTAACATAAACCCCTAGTCTAAACACCCCTAATCCACCGTGCCCGACATTGGCGACACTAAATAAAGTGATTTACCCCTAATCCGCCGCTCCTGACATTGCCGACACTAATTAAAGGGATTAACCCCTAAACCGCCGCTCCTCGACATCGCTGCCACTAAATAAAATTATTAACCTCTAAATCGCTGCTCCCCGACATCACCACCACTAAATAAATTATTAACCCCTAAACCTCCGGCCTCCCACATTGCCGCCGCCAAATAAACCTATTAACCCCTAAACCTCCAACCCCCACATCGCAAAACACTAAATTAAACTATTAACCCCTAAACCTAACACCCCCCTAACTTTAAATTAAAATTACTATATAACTATATTTAATTGAATTTAAAGAATCAAATCAGGCAATAGGAATGCAAGGTACGCCATTTTGAAACGGCTACCTTGCATTGACGCTTCAGTGTACGGTGGTGACTGTATGAAGAGGAAGCTCCGTGCAGGATGGCATTGGCTTCCAGGATAGGTCCGCTCTGCGTCACCGGGATGAAGATAGAAGACGCCCCCGGGATGGATGAAGGTGTCGCCACCTGGTTGAAGACTTCTTGCCACCTGGATGAAGATGGATGTCTGGACTTCAGGAACCGTAAGTAGATTTTATGGGGTTAGTGTTAGTTGTTTTTTCATTTATTTGGGGTGGTTTTTTTTTAGATTAGGGCTTTGGGCAATTGTAAAAGAGCTGAAAGCCCTTTTAAGGTTTTTATATTTTGGGGGCTTGTTTGGGTGGTGGGTTTTACTGTTGGGGGACTTTGTCTTTTTTTACAGGTAAAAGAGCTGTTTAGCTTAGGGCAATGCCCTACGAAAGGCCCTTTTAATGGCTATTGGTAGTTTATTGTAGGCTAGGGGGTGTTTTTATTTTGGGGGGCTTTTTTATTTTTTTAGGGCTATTAGATTAGGTGGAATTGTTTTTATTTTTGATAATTTTGTTTATTATTTTTTTTTAACCTTAGTATTTTTTATTTTTCATAATTTTAGTGTTTATTTTTTTGTAATGTTAGATTTTTTTATTTTTTGTAGGATTAGTTTTTTTTTAATTTGTAATATAGGATTTGTATTTGGTAGTTTTTATTTTATTAGAATAGTAAGGCTAGGTTCATTTATAGTTTAATGTTAGGTTTATTTTTATTTCACAGGTAAGTTTTTATTTATTTAAATATAGTTATATTGTAATTTTAATTTAAAGTTAGGGGGGTGTTAGGTTTAGGGGTTAATAGTTTAATTTAATGTTTTGCGATGTGGGAGGCCTGAGGTTTAGGGGTTAATAGGTTTATTTAGTGGTGGCAATATCGGGGAGTGGCGGTTTAGGGGTTAATATATTTAAATAGTGTTT
Source organism: Bombina bombina (assembly GCF_027579735.1). NCBI lineage: Eukaryota > Metazoa > Chordata > Amphibia > Anura > Bombinatoridae > Bombina > Bombina bombina. The sequence goes on from NC_069506.1 coordinate 135,824,305, forward strand.
CCGATGGGGGTGGGCGGCAGATTAGGGGTTAATAAATGTATTTATCAGTCGCAATGTGGATGGGTGGCAGGTTAGGGATTAATACATTTTAAATAGTGTTTCCGATGCGGAAGGGCGGTGGTTTAGGGGTTAATAGGTAGTTTATGGGTTTTAGTGTACTTTGTAACATTTTAGTTATGAGTTTTGTGAAACATTTTTGTTTCGCAAAATCCATAACTACTGGTCTCAGGTGGCGGTATGGATCGTGTCGGTATAGGCTATAACGCAAGCATTTTAGCTGGACCGCACAACCTGTAATACCAGCGCTATGAAAATCCTAAACTCAAACTCACGGCTAGATTACAAGTTGTGCATTAAGCTGAGAAAAACGCTGCTTTTTCACTACCGCTGCTATTACAAATCTTGCAGGTTTAGGGGCCCGCACACTTTTTTGACCTTACCGCAAAATGACTTACGTAAACTTCGTAAACCCTTTTATCTATGGGACTTTCATAGCGCCGGTATTAAAAGTCTGTCCTGGGAGGCCAAAAAGTGAGCGGTACACCCTCTACCTCCAAGATCCCTAACGCATTCTAAAGTCAGTAGTTAAGAGTTTTATCGTACAATGCTGTAGCATAAAACTCATAACTAAAGTGCTAAAAAGTACACTAACACCCATAAACTACCTATTAACCCCAAAATTGTCGCAAATACTAAAATAACATTTTTAACCCCTAATCTGCCGCTCTGGACATCGCCACCACTATAATAAACATATTAACCCCTAAACCGCCGCACTCCCGCCTTGCAAACACTAGTTAAATAATATTAATTCCTAATTTTCCGCCCCTAACATCGCCGCAACCTATATTATATTTATTAACCCCAATCGGAATTAACGTAGAAAAAATCCTATTGGCTGATTGGATCAGCCAATAGGATTGAACTTCAATCCTATTGGCTGATCCAATCAGCCAATAGGATTGAGCTTGCATTCTATTGGCTGATTGGAACAGCCAATAGAATGTCAGCTCAATCCAATTGGCTAATTGCATCAGCCAATAGGATTTTTTCTACCTTAATTCCGATTGGCTGATAGAATTCTATCAGCCAATCAGAATCTAAAGGACATCATCTTGGATGACGTCACTTAAAGTGATATTCATTTGGAAGAAGACGTCGTTTGAAGAGGATGCTCCATGCCAGATGTCTTGAAGATGGAGCCGCTCCGCATCGGAAGGATGAAGATAGAAGATGCCGTCTGGATGAAGACTTCTGCCCGTCTGGAGGACCACTTCTGCCCGTCTGGAGGACCACTTCTGCTGGCTTCGTTGAGGACATCTTGCCACTTGGATGAAGACTTCTCCCGGTAAATGAATCTTCGGGGGTTAGTGTTAGGATTTTTTTAAGGGTGTATTGGGTGGGTTTATTTTTTAGGTTAGGGACTTTGGGCCTGCAAAAGAGCTAAATGCCCTTTTAAGGGCAATGCCCATCCAAATGCCCTTTTCAGGGCAATGGGGAGCTTAGTTTTTTTTAGTTAGCTTTTTATTTGGAGGGTTGTTTGTGTGGGTGGTGGGTTTTACTGTTGGGGGGGTTGTTTGTATTTTTTTTTACAGGTAAAAGAGCTGATTTCTTTGGGGCAATGCCCCGCAAAAGGCCCTTTTAAGGGCTATTGATAGTTTAGTTTAGGCTAGGGGTTTTTTATTTGGGGGGGGGGGGGGGCTTTTTTATTTTGATAGGGCTATTAGATTAGGTGTAATTAGTTTAAAGATCTGTAATTGTTTTTTTATTTTCTGTAATTTAGTGGGTTTTTTTGTGATTTAGCTAATTTAATTTAATTTATTTAATGGCATTTAATTTAGTTAATTTATTTAATAGTAGTGTAGTGTTAGGTGTTAGTGTAACTTAGGTTAGGTTTTATTTTACAGGTAAATTTGTATTTCTTTTAGCTAGGTAGTTATTAAATAGTTAATAACTATTTAATAACTATTCTACCTAGTTAAAATAAATACAAACTTGCCTGTAAAATAAAAATAAACCCTAAGATAGCTACAATGTAACTATTAGTTATATTGTAGCTAGATTAGGGTTTATTTTATAGGTAAGTATTTTGTTTTAAATAGGAATAATTTAGTTAATTATAGTAATTTTATTTAGATTTATTTAAATTATATTTAAGTTAGGGGGTGTTAGGGTTAGGGTTAGATTTAGGGGTTAATACATTTAATATAGTGGCGGCGACTTTGGGGGCGGCAGATTAGGGGTTAATAAGTGTAGGTAGGTTGCAGCGACATTGGGGGCAGCAGATTAGGGGTTAATAAATATAATGTAGGTGTCGGCAATGTTGGGGGCAGCAGATTAGGGGTTCATAATTATAATGTAGGTGGCGGCGATGTCTGTAGCGGCAGATTAGGGGTTAATAAGTATAATGTAGGTGTCGGCGATGTCAGGGGCGGCAGATTAGGGGTTAATAAGTGTAAGATTAGGGGTGTTTAGACTCGGGGGTTCGTGTTAGGGTGTTAGGTGTAAACATAACTTTTATTTCCCCATAGGAATCAATTGGGTTTTCGTTACTGAGTTTTACGCTGCTTTTTGGCAGGTGTTAGACTTTTTCTCAGTCGGCTCTCCCCATTGATGTCTATTGGGAAATCGTGCATGAGCATGTACAACCAGCTCACCGCTGACTTAAGCAGCGCTGGTATTGGAGTGTGGTAAGGAGCACAATTTTGCTCAATGCTCACTTCTTGCCTTTTAACGCTGGGTTTGTAAAAACCCATAATACCAGCGCTGCAGGTAAGTAAGCGGTGAGAAAAAACTGCTCGTTAGCACTGCACAGCTTCTAACGCAAAACTCGTAATCTGGCCGTGCGGAATGGATGTTGCCGTTACAGGCTAAAATGCTTTCAGTATAGCTATACTGACACGACTCGTAATATGCATTCATGCCATTCCAGCGTAATGGCCAATTTTTCAGCGTTAAAAGCCGTAACGCAAAACTCGTAATCTAGGTGATTATAAGTTAAAATCTTTAAAGTTTATAGCTGTATATACTACTGCAGTTATAAAACCATAGCTTGACATAAATCCTGCCTTTTTCTGATATCCTCTAACAAATTTGCATTGCAGTGCTCACTCACTGTAGAACATCTACACATTTTCTCTTGAAGTGATTGTTGTAATATTAAAAGATCACCTCAAGGGCCAAATGTTATAAAAAATATCAAAATAATGAGGTTATTTTAAAAAGGTATCATCTTTAGATAGAGATTGGCTGTGAAATGTTATAAAGGGCTAAAATCTGTGTTTGAAGACAGTCTTGCCAAGAGGCGTTTTACTATATTTGCCTCTGTGGGAGGCGATGATTCTATAACACTGGTGGAATTTTAAAAGCAGCATCACCACCAAAATTGAAGGTGTAAGATAAATGATCCCTTTTAATATTATTGAATGGCAATACTCTTTACACGCATCAATAGAAACTCAATCCATTTTGTTATTATACAATAGTGAAACTAGGAATAATACACCAATAGGAGCTGGGGGTTGTGGGTATATGGCACATGTGTATACACTGTATTATGTATAAGTATTATATTGTAAAATGCTACAATATTATGTTAATTCTCTTCATGATTACACAAAAAAAGTGTTTTTTTGTATTCTCATATTCAAAAACCTGATTAGAAAACTTCCACCAATTAAAATGTTCTATTTACTGTATAAGTTTCCACATACTAAGGACATTTTTTTTTAAAGTTATGAAATGATCTGGTTAGACCCGGATTATTGTTCTCATTAATTCATGTACCCTCAAACATTTTTCTCCTTTGTTGAAGGAGCAGCAATGTTCTACTGGGAGCTAGCTGAGCACATTAGAAAGCCAATGACAAGAGGCATATATGTGTAGCCACTAAACAGCAGCTAGATCCCAGCTCCTGAGCCTATCTAGGATACCAAGAGAACTAAGCAAATTAGATAATAGAAGTAAATTGGAAAGTTGTAAAAAAATTGTGTGTTCTATTTGAATCATAAAAGAGATTTTTTTTCTCATTTTCAAAAGTCTTGTTATAAGTCAAACAACTGTGAACGTTTTTGCAACTTTTCTTTATTTTTTTCACAAGGACCTCATATTTTTGCTTAGCCTAAGCCCTTGTTAAAGGGAGATGAAACTCAACATTTTTCTTTTATGACTCAGAGAATACAATTTTAATCAACATTCCAATTTACTTCTATGATCTAATTTGCTTAATTCTGTAGGTGTCCTTTGTTGAAGAAATAGCAATGCACATGGGTGAGCCAATCACATGAGGCATCTATGTGTAGCCACCAATAAGCAGCTACTGAGCCTATTTAGAAATTCTTTAAACAAAAGATATCAAGAGAATGAAGGAAAAGTAGATAATAGAAGTACATTGGAAAGTTGTTTAAAATTGCATGCTCTTTCTAAATCATGAAATATAAATATGGGTTTCATGTCCCTTTAAATTTAGGGCCACCTCTGAGGTTAACACTACACTGAATGTGTATACTTTACTATTGTGACCACACTATAACAAACGTATTATTAAAAAAGCAGTGACGTGCGGTGAGGTCAGAGGCTGGTGAGGCACTTGGTTATGATACGCCTGAGAAACACATATATAAACCCGACAGAGGCAGCTTAAAGGGACACTGAACCCAAATTTCTTCTTTCGTGATTCAGATAGAGCATGCAATTTTAAGCAACTTTTTAATTTACTCTATTATCAAATGTTCTTCATTCTCTTGGTATCTTTATTTGAAAAGCAAGAATGTAAGTTTAGGTGCAGGGTCATTTTTGGTGAACAACCTGTATTGTTCTTGCTGATTGGTGGATAAATTCACCCACCAATAAATAAGTGCTGTCCAGTGAACTAAACCAAAAATTGTCTGGCTCCTTAGCTTAGATGCCTTCTTTTTCAAATAAAGATAGCAAGAGAATAAAGAAAAATTGATGATAGGAGTAAATTACAAAGTTGTTTAAAATTGCATGCTCTATCTGAACCATGACAGAAAAAAATTGGGTTCAGTGTCCCTTTAAATTTACAATTAAATTGGCAGGTTGCAGGTCCAATTTACTGCTATAATTACATTTGCTTCATTTTCTTGGCATCCTTTTTTGAAGGATATGCAGCAATGCACTACTGTGTGCTAAATGAACACATTAAATGAGCCAATGACAAGAGGCATATATGCGCTTGCAATTTGTGTTGGGACTCATAAAAAAAGCTGCAATGCCAAGCAAAAGCTGAAACTTCATTATAGTAAAGGCTTCAGTGTGCTACATTTTCTTTCTTCCTATTTACAGTTAGCTTTCAATCTGCCTCTTACTGTTATCAAGCCATATGTGCTTTCCATTAATTCATTAATTTATTTTAAGATCAATGTTTGGATTTATCATGGACTATACATTATGGGTTAGTGCTCTCCGTAGCTTTTTCTCTACCTTGCTTGGAAAGTGGTTTTATGGTTTTAAGGTAAACATTATATCTAGAAAATGTAAAAATCATATATATATATATATATATATATATATATATATATATATATATATATATATATATATATATATAAATATATATATATAAAAGCCTTTGAAATCCTCTTTCTATGAAAAATAACATTTCAGTATACTTTAAATCATCAGTATATTTGGAAAAATGAATGCCAGATCTGGGAAATAGCACACATTTTTTAAGGTAAAGAATATTTCAGTTATTACATACACACAGTTTATAAAAATAATGGTATGATGGTATTTTAGATAATAAAATACTATAACTATATACTGCAATAATTTTCTTTCTTCAATCTAAAGTTTAAATTCTAAACAAGTGAATACAAATGTGCCTAATATACAATATACTCCTATACACAAATGATATGATAGTACTCAAAGCTGTAAATTGGTATATTGTAGCCCACACCTGATTATACCACACACACTATCAGATAAACTATTAGGCCAGACAAAAAGCACAGATCTGTGAATGAGGGATACAACTGTGTAATACACAGACAGCCTCCTGGCTCTAAAGAAAACAGTGGAAATAAATAATCAGTGAAGCAGAAGCGCTGTTTACATACCCGGTGTGTGCTGAACACTGCAGTGACTGATGACCTGACAGAACACGGGCTGTAAGAGAGGCTGTTATTTCCTGTCTGGCCGTTTTCAACTCCCCTTCCCCAGGGGTCACATAAGCTTTTAATTGCTAAGGAGAGAGCAGGGGGAAGTCAGCACTTGAATACTAGTGGTTCCGCACTGGAAAGCTAGGCAGTAACTATCACATTAAGCAGTCCTCCTGCATGGTAATTGCATTATACTGATAGCAAGCAGGGGCTTCAAATAGCAGTCACTTCTTTTCATCTGTGTGAGTATACAAGGGGGGCTGGAGGGTGCCCTGTACATCTCCTCTTCCTCTAGAGTAATGTCACACATACTGCCATGTGGAATGTGTGTGTCAGTTGCCATGGTGTCTGAAGCATGCTGTTAAAACACTGATCCTGCACATCCCGCTGCAGGAAGAGCCCAGCACCCGTTCGTGCCCCTGAACTTATGTATCCTACAGCTGCATGCTGAAAATAAAAAATAAACTGTGTGACTTTTGTAAACTTGAGTACTTTTCTTTAATACCTTCACAGTCGGTAACTGGTTGGTAAATAACTCGGATCCTGCAAAGCAGCAGCACTGACTAGTCTGAGCTCAGTCTGTCTCACTCATGGTAACGGCTCCTTCTCACATGTGATGACTCGTCTCACTCCGCTCTCTCTTCCCACCCAGTCACCTGGCTCATTGACTGGCTCCTAGATGTGAGAGAAGAGAGAGCAGACCGCTGATTGGCTCCTGAGGCTGCTTAGTGAGCAGCCTCATTGGGAGCATTATGGGCCGCAAAGAGAGTGAAGCACCACTGGGTGGCAGTCTCTAGCGGCTCATAGAAAACTTAACTTAAACATCCATATTGCACAATGGAGGGGAGCTGAACGGCTTACAGCCTCGCCTTCATTGCGCAATATGGATGGATATGTGATGCAGCACTGCTTTATTTTTTTGGTATGGTGGCAGAGTTGAGAGTGGGGGGGCTATGGGGGTACTTCCTTTGGGAACAATTTTTTTTTATCTAGTAACTTTCAAGTTTTTTTTTTTAAAAAAAAAACCTAATAAAAAAAGTGTAATTCACACATAGGACAGGGGAGGCACTGCCTCACCTGCCTCCTATGACCGCACGTCAACTTTGTTACAGTGTGGTCGCAATATTATAAGTAAAATACACTTAGTACAGTATAGATAGAATATGAATAAACCTGTCAATTAAAAAAAAACACGTTTTACCCTGCACAAAGAAAAGAAAAACAGATCTATTTGGTAAAAAGAAAAAGCAGCGGCTAATATGGAATATTAATATCAAGAACACAAAATCTTCTACCTAAAAAGAAACAAACATTGGGAAAGTTAAAAAAACGTTTATTTAAATCATGAAACGACTTTACATACATAGGGGCAAATATACGCTGTCTGCATTTAACATTGCACAAGCATTTCTGGTAAAATGCTTGTGCAATGCTACCCCCTGCACATTAGCGGCCAATTGGCCGCTAGCTGGGGGTGTCAATCATCCAGATTGGATCGGGATGATTGCAGTCCGCCACCTAAAAGGTGGTGGAGAAGTTAAGGAACAGCGGTCTTACGACCAGTGCTTCTTAACTTAGGTTTCCAGGGAGCCGGAAACCTCGGGCGTAGAAAGCAGCATCCGCTGCTTGAAAAATCTACCCCATATTATAGTATTTTATAAAATAATGAATAAACATAATACAGTGTATACACATATACAATTTAGCCACACAACCCTCAGCTCCTATAGGTATTTTTTATTAAGGTGTTTTTTTTCTTTACAATGTTAATTGCAGACACAGCAAATGTATAGGCGTTCCAATGAAGTTTACAATGACATTCCATTGAAACTACATTGGACCTTTATCAGTCAGAATGTACAGTTTACATATATATTATTTGAAATGTTACTTCACAGTAACCATTTTTAAATGTAGTGAATGCACATTCTATTGTTTGTAAACATGGTTTGAATATGCTCCCCCTCCCCACTGCCGAGATCCAAGATCACTGGTAATGTGAACTGAGTTTTCTCAAACAGCGAACTCTAGTCGGGACTGAGAGGGTCAGCCCACTTTTTTATAAAATATCTCTGGACCCATGGATTGTGAGACTGCAAAGCACATTTCTTGTGGGTCTAATGATCCATTTATCATCAGGTCCCAATTGAGATGTAAATGATATGAAGTCACCGAACTAATTTGTGTAACAATTACCGTTTTACAAGAATATACATTTGCATATGGCTTCTCAGTGAATAATGATCATTAACAAGGGTCATACTGCTGCTTACATTGATGCTCCTCTGTATTGCTATCTCTCTTTCCAGGTCCCTATTCTGTAGACATGTGCCGCCCTGAAAAATCTGACACGGCTGAATTTTTCGGAATGAATAGTTTGGGAAATTAGTTTCCCCGAATTCTTGTTGGCTGCACTATTCGGTATTTGTTTTGGTTTAAACAAAACGAAGACTGAATATTCTTAGAACATTTACTTTCATTTTCGTTAAACAAATGTAAATATTCCAAAGCTACAGTTGGAAAAGTTCACCTGTAGCTTTATAAATGCCTTCAGCATGCTGGAGAGCTGTGCCGCGCTAATAGGATGCTTAGCGCAGCGGCTCCCAGGACCTATACTAAAGGACTTTATCATTTAGTGAAGGCCCTTTAAATTTCAGGGTGCATTCGTTCCGAACTTCCGATATATTTGTTTTGTGGAAACATAATGAACATCCCTGTTTTGTCATGAATTTGTATTGGTGACAAAACCGAAAACACGTGTCTACTATTCTGCATGAGTCTCATTGTTTTCTTATTGTACTAAATCTTTCACTTAGGATTGTTTTGGCGTATATCGCTAAATTTGACCTAATCCTGTCTGAGTTTGTTGAGTACAACCTGAACACCTGGTATGCAGTAAATAATAAACTATTAAGAACCTATGCTGGTGATGAAAACCCGGACTTAATGGGTTATGAAGTGATGGAACATGAGAAGAAAAAATCTGCTGAACAACTTTTCCAGGAATCTTTGTCCAAGGTAAAAATCTTTATGTTTAAGTTAATGATGATCAATGTTGTCTATGGTAATTGTATGGTACAAACTGTCTAGTTTACATTTTTAGTCATGTTCTTAAAGGGACATGCAAACTAAACATTTTCTTTCCTGATGCAAATAGAGCATACAGTTTACAATTTACTTCTAGTATCATATTTGCTTCATTCTCCTGGTATCCTTTGTTGAAGGAGCAGCAACTGCACTACTGGGAGCTAGCTGAACACATCTGGTGAACTAATGATAAGAGGCATACATGTGCAGCCCATAATCAGCAGCCAGCTCCCATTAATGTATTGCTGTTTCTGAGTCTACCTAGGTATACTTTTAAATAAAGGATACTAAGGGTGCAAATAGATAACAGAAGTAAATTGGAAAGTTGCTTAAAATTGCATGCTCTATCTGAACCATGAAGGTATCATTTTTACTTTACTGCCCCCCTTTTAAGCTGTTTTGTCTCTGCTTCCTCGCTTTCATATAATGCTACTTTTAAAATTTCTCCACATAATGCGTTTAGTGTGGCTGACAAGCATGTGTCATTATCTGGGGGGGGGGGCTGCTTTCAGAGCTCATTGACACCCCCCATGGTGATTTCCCAAAGCCCCAAAAGCCCTAAAGTGCCAGGTTTATGTATAGGGTTTAAAGGGACATTAAAGTGGAAATAGTCTAACCCGACTAGTGACCCTGCTCTACTTTGTGTTTGACACCCCACAAAGTCGTGCAACTAGCGCTGCTAATTGGATCGGCAGCAGGTTCCACTCTGGGCCAGCAATGTGGCAATTCTACTGTGTGTTTAACTAATTTGTTGTGCGTTAAACACATAATAGAGCAGGGCACTACTGGGTAGTGCATTTAGTGGTATGCAGCACAATGATTGGTTGGATGTGCTGGCGCTTGTTTATATTTCATCGGAAGGAAGCAATAACATTCAAAAGGCTTTTCAAGAGGTGTTTCCTAGTAAAAATATTTCAACAATGCATAGTTTTCAAACAAAATGTCAGTAATAAATGTTATAAAATGTTTATTTTGTCTGCAGATCTTTTGCAACGCATTGAATCATTTCTGATGCATTAATAACAAAAACTGACTTGATTGACCCTTTAACAAATGTCTTGATAACTACATAAATATATATGTTTCAAAGGAACATTGTTCATTGAAAATAACATCCTGTTTTTTCCCATGTTAGATTGTAGAAGATTTAAAAGCCTTTAATTACAGCTGTGAGAGAATGTTTGAGAAGTATGATTCATATACTGTGAAGGTAACATATTTAATTTCACCAATTGTTTTCTATCAGTCAATTGGGATGTTGTGATTTGATTTTTTTTCTGACAAATTAGCTTTTAATAAACAGTACCAACTAAGGGCTAGATTATGGGGCCTATCTATCAAGCTCCGAAAGGAGCTTGACGGCCCGTGTTTCTGGCGAGTCTTCAGACTCGCCAGAAACAGTAGTTATGAAGCAGCGGTCACAAAGACCGCTGCTCCATAACCCTGTCCGCCTGCTCTGAGCAGGCGGACAGACATCGCCGGAAATCAACCCGATCGAGTACGATCAGGTTGAGTGACACCCCCCTGCTGGTGGCCCATTGACCGTGAGTCTGCAGGGGACGGCACTGCACCAACAGTTCTTGTGAGCTGCTGGTCCAATGCTGAATACGGAGAGCCTATTGCTCTCCGCATTCAGCGATGTCTTGTGGACCAGATCCGCACTGTCGGATCAGGTCCGCAAGACATTTGATAAATAGGGGCCTATGAGTGGATCGCTAACAGTTACGCGCAAGTGAAAAGAGGTTTATCGCTGGTATTTGCACGTGTCAAGTTTTTTGCTCGTATTACAAGTAGAAAATAAATGTGATTGCTTGAGCGCAATTTCAGTTAATGCGCATTGGGTTAGCGCAACCTCAGAGCTCTAGGTAACTGTTTTGCAAAAAAAAAAAAGTGGCACAAAACACATCAAAAATACATTACAAAGTACAGTTACACTCATAGAAGAAAGCATTGTATTTTTTTTTTTTTTTTTTTTTTTTTTTTTTGGTTTTCAAATATTTTATTGAAAATTCACTCAAATATTACAGGTGTTTGGAGACGCAGCTCCGCATTGAAATATTTCCATCCATTATTGTATCAGATTCTACCATTCCCATTGTCCCTGCTTTATATTATACTAATTTCACATTACATTTTTTGAAAACCAACAAATAAACAGTAATGAATTATTTCAATTATTTTTCCAACATTTCACTAATCATTAATCCGCAGGCCTAAAATTTTCACAACCATTTCGGCACCTTACCCTGCCTCTTGCACCTTCACCCTATCTCACATATAAAAGAAAGATACTATTTCCTTAATTTCTCTGCTCAGTGTCTTTTATCCCTCCTTCACCTGCCTACTGTATCTGCTGACTAATACCTCACATCTAATATTCTTATCTTCGTCCACCCAGATGCTCTAGATACTCCTTGTGTGCCCATCGCTTCTCCCACTTCCTACCTATGTTCAATCTGATCTATTAGTGCTACTTTTCCTGTGACTCCTCTCTCCCTATACTTTCTGTGGCCTCACCCCTCCCCTCCTATTTCGTGAGGTCCACATTTTCTGCACATAATATGAAGAAGAGGGGGGGGGGCAAAAGGAAACAAGAGAAAAAAAAAAAAAAAAAAAAAAAAAAATTTGAGTCTCCCTATCTCTCCACCCAGTTTGACGGCAAAATTCCTGCCACCACTAAATTTAGAAAAAGGACTGAGCTTTGTAAGGGCTCCAGAAATTGTTGCTGCAATGACCGAGGCCATGACTCAATGTAGTTTTTCCACTTGCTAAAGTACCTTTTATAATGTTTCTCCGTATTTTTCAGATCCTGCCTCTCCACTATCACCTGAAATTTCAAACTATTTATAAATTCCTTCATGCTTGGCACGTTTTTCTGTTTCCATTTCTGAAAAATAAGACTACGTGTTATCAAGATGACTAAATTTGTAAGATTTTTATTCCCTGTATGCTCATTCTGATAAAGAAAAAATATATGTTTTGCTTCCAATTTTATTTGATCAATTAAAAATTTGTTGAGCCAGAACTGTATTTTCAACCAGAATTGCTGTATTTTCGGACAACTCCATAAGCAGTGCATTAAATCTGCCTTTATGTGATTACATTTGTAGCAGCTAGTTAAAATTGCCCTATCCCAACCGCTAACTCTCTCTGGGGTCAAGTAGAAATTATTTATCAATTTTGCCTGCGTCTCCCGCCAACTGATTTTATCCGTGGCTTCCTCCGTCCTCTTGATGCTATCTATTATATCTTCGCTTTGCATACCAGGAAAATATCTTACAAACTTAGCCATACTCAGATTTACTTGTGCCATTCCTAATTTCTGCATTATATTCAGATACCATATAGCTAACGAACGTATCCCTGCTTGATATATTTTAAAACCTGACTCCAGCACAGATTGGCTCCAATCCGTTCCACATCTCCTGTCACACGTTTCTATGTAATGTCTTGCTTGTAAATATGCATAAAACTGTTTAGCAGGTATATTATATTCCGCCATCATACTCTCAAAGGTCCGTATGGGTCCTTCCGTGCCCATTTTAATTTGTGCAAAATATTTCAGACCTCTGCTTTGCCACTCACTATAAATCCTATTATGTAACCCTGGTGAAAAATCCACGCACCCAACCATCGGCAACAGTGTTGACACCTGGTACTCTTGTCCCATTATATGGCAATACTTTTGCCATGCCCAAATTATATTAGTAAATGTTACTAGATTCGCCACATTGCTTGGTAGGTTCTTATATGGGCAGTGTAATATTGCTTTCAGATTAAAAGGTTTGACTATCTCAGTTTCTACTTTATAATGAGTAACATATTCTGACTCAGTCAGCCAGTCTAATCCGAATTTAATCAGAGTGGCATAATTATAATACCTTATGTTAGGGAAAGCGAATCCACCATATTTTTTTGCATAACTCAATTTTTCTATTGATATACGTGCCTTCCGTTTACCCCATATGAATCTTGAGCTTACTCTGTTATATATATCTATATCTTTCTTCTTGATCACTAATGGTAAGTTCTGAAGACGAAATAATATTTTGGGGAAAAAAATCGTTTTTATCAGAATTATGCGCGCCGATACTGATAAGTAATACAGGTTCCACTTTCCTATTTCTGCTTCCATATTATCAAATAATTCCTTGTAATTCAACTGGTACCACTCCCCTGGGTTCCTCCCAATTTTGATCCCTAAGTAATTGATGAACTGCACTTCTTTAAAGATTGTATTTTGACTGGACTTAGTTTTTTTTATCCATAAAATTTCAGATTTTGCAGGGTTTATTTTGTACCCTGTAAAAGAACTGAATTTCTTGATTGATTGTAGGAGTTGTGGGATGCTGGTAGCTGTGTCATGCACGAATAATAAAATGTCATCCGCGTAAAGTGAGATCGTCATACTTTCTGCCCCTATCTTAACTGGTATTAATTTCTGTCTAATGTATATCGCCAAAGGTTCGAGCGCTATGTCGAATAGTAAAGGGGAAAGCGGGCATCCTTGTCGCGTCCCTCTTTCGAGGATTATTGGCGTAGATAATTCTCCATTAATTAACAGCTGTGACTTAGGTTTCTTGTAAATCGCCTTGATCAGATTGAGCAGGGCACCCGAGAACCCGAACTTCTCCAGAGATACAAAAAGATGATCCCACCCTATTGAATCAAATGCCTTCTCGGCGTCTATTGTTATTAATGCGATATCTTTATCCGTCTGGTTCTTTCTCTTCCCTGTGGTGTCCTGCCCAACCCGATAAAAATGATCCACCATTACTAACACTCTCCTCATGTTACGGACGGAATTCCTGCCTGGTATGAACCCAGCCTGATCTGTGTGTATTAAATCTGGTATTACTTTCTTTAGCCTTTCTGCTATTATTGACATTAGTATCTTATAGTCGTGATTTAATAATGAGATGGGCCTATATGATGACATGTTTGTAGCGTCTTTCCCCTTTTTATGTATTAGTGATATAATTGCATCAGAAAAATATGGAGATTTCATGTCGTTCTTCAAATAATATCCGTTATATAGTTTAGTTAGCGTCCCTACTATTGTTTCTGCCGTCATTTTATAAAATTCAGCCGAAAGGCCGTCTGGCCCGGGTGCTTTCCCCGATTTGGCTTTTTGTATTGCTTTTAACACTTCCCCTTCAGAAATTAATTCATTTATTTGTTGTAAAGCTACTGGGGTTACTTTAGGGGTCTCTATCTGTTCCCAGAATTGTTGCCTGTCTTTCTTATTTATTTCCTTCTTCCTATATATCTTCTGATAATATTGTAGGAATCTTTCTCTTATTGTTATAGGGCTGGTGTACAGGTCCGTTCCTTCTTTAATTGTGGAAATTATATTACGTTTCTTACGAAACTTAGTTATTTTGCCCAAGTGTTTTGCCGAAATACCCTGCAGTCCTTGAAATCTCGCCCTGCATTTTGCCTCCTCATTAGCCCATTTTTCTTTCATAAACTGTTCTCTTTCTGTTTTGGCATACGCGTATTTTTCCCACTTGGCTCGATTAGGGTTATTTAGATATCTTGTATATGCTTTTCTGACCTGATTTGCCAACTGCACTTCCCTGGCCTTGTTTTTACGATTTAATTTGACCATATATGCCTTTATCTCCCCGCGCATGACTGCTTTACCAGCCTCCCACAAAATCTCTAACTTCTCCTCATACTCTCTGTTGAGTACAATATACTCTTTCCATTTATTTGAAACCCAGTTAACAAATTTCGTGTTTTTAGACATGTATCCGGGGAATCTAAAAGTATTTATCTTATTACTCGGCTTGTCCTGAGTTAGTATCTTACAGCTAATTATTGCATGGTCAGACAATATTATCTCTTCTATTTGTGTGTTAATCTCGTATTTTAAGAGGTGTTCATCTATTAAGAACATGTCTATTCTTGAAAAGCATCTGTACGATTTAGATTCACACGTATAGGACCGTTCGTCTGGGTGCTGTAATCGCCAGATATCATGGACTTTGATACATTTTAAGACATTACGAAAAAACCTTGCCTCTCTCTGATATATCTGTTTTTGACCAGTCCTAGATCTATCACTATCTGGGTGTGGTGTTATGTTCATGTCCCCTGCAATAATCAAATTCTGACCTAGATTCGGTGTCACTTCCTTTATTATCTGTTGCCAGAACTTCCTTTCAAATGTGTTGGGTGCATATATATTACACAGGGTCCATATTATTTCATCAATTTTAACTTGTATAATTATAAATCTGCCCTGCGGATCCAGTTTAGTTTTTAGTATTTCATAATCCAAGCTTCTGTTAAATAGTATTGCCACCCCACGCTTACGTGTTGTACATGGGGTGGCAATAATTTCTGAAAGCCAGTTCGTTCTTAACTTATCTATTTCGTGGGCTTTTAGATGTAATTCCTGAAGGAATATAATGTCTGGTTTCTGTCTCTTCAGTACTTTGAAGATATTCTTGCGTTTAATGGGGGAGGTTATCCCTCCCACATTCCATGATACAAAGTTAAGTGATCCACTCATCTTTTACTAAAATCTTTTGGTTAACCACACGATATGGACGAAAAAAAAAAAAAAAAAAAAAAATTAGTATACCTCTCATCTCCCAGCCCCCCCACCTCCCCCGTTTCCATTTCTCTACTCTCCTTAATCTCTGCATTTTTGACCACCCATATAGAGCTTTCCATCTAATATCATTACACTTCTATATTATTCTCGGTACAAAAATTTTTTGCTTCTTCCACCGTATTAAGTGTTGTGACACCATCTATCCCTAGAACCGTAATTTTAGCTGGGTATCTCATAGTGGCTCTTAAGCCAGCTTTTATGAGCCCCGTACAATACGGTGCCATGGCTCGTCTTCTCCCCGATGTCTCCATCGAGAAGTCCTGAAAAATCAGGATTGGTTTGCCACCTATCTGCAGTGTTCTCAATTTTCTATAGTGATACATTATGCTAACTTTGTCTTGAAAATTCAAATATTTGATAATGATTACTCTTGGCCTAGAATTACTCTCCCTAGGTTGCCTTAGTGGTCCAATCCTGTGTGCTACACTATAGATAGTGTAGTGTTATCTTATCGGATTGCATTCCTAGCAGATTTGGCAGTGTGACTGCACCAAAAGTTAGTAGATCTTCCTGTCCATTAGTTTCAGGCAGACCGACTATGCGGATATTGCTCCGCCGTGACCTGTCTTCCAAGTCTTCAATTTTTGTCTGTAGAGCATTAATTTTGTCTGTGTGCCTTGCCACTATTGTTTCTTGTATATTTTGTTTGTCCTCTACCTCAGACACCCTATTTTCTACCTCCGTTATTCTAATCGAAAATTGCCTAATTTCCTGCGATAATTCTGAGATCTCTTTTTTCACCATTTCAAATTGAGGTAAAATTAACTCTGCTAATTGATTTGTAGTAAGCTGTGTTTCTGGATTTCTTTCTGGGCTCTGGATATTGGGTTCTGTACTAGTTTCATTTTGTGCTTTCTGCTTTTTATCCTTTTTCACTGGCATTGCTGGTGATCTATTTTTTGTGTTTGTCATATACTTTTCCATTTATATGTTTCTCTCTTGATCCCAACTATGTTCACTTATACTCTGTTCTTAACAAAAAAAAAAAAAAAAAGAAAAAAAAAAAAAAAAAAAAAAAAAAAAAAGAGAAAGGGCAGTTCTCAGGCAGATTATGTCAACCTCTGCAAAAATTTTACTCCAAATACCTCAGCGTGCCGATTACTTGAGATCAGCCTCCTGAATATCTTTCTTAGTCAAATACAACCTGTGCTATTCTTTTTACTATTCGTAATACTGCCGTGTGTTCACTACGCTTTATCTTAGTTCTTTCTATTGACCTCTTACAGACCGCACCTGTGTAATTTCCACTTTATCTACAGCATTTATATCTATATCTTAGCAGCATAGTATGGCAACTTGGCTTGTTATAATCTTTTCATCTTTTGCCAGAAATAAGTGTCCTGTAAATACAGTCTTGGATAAGTAAATAAATGCACTCTTACTATAAACATTTGCTAGATGGCTGTACCACTTTACACTTTTTAGTTCAATTCTGGCCTGTGATCCTATCTTAGCCACCTCTCTTGCTAGAAATAAATACAGTCTTGAATAAGTAAATAAATACAATCTTACTATAAATAAGTATCCTGTAAATACACTCTTACTATAAACATTTACTAGATGGCTGTACTGCTTTAAGCTTTTTAGTTCAGTTCTGGTCTGTGGCTCTATTCTTTTCACTATTCATCACAATACTGCAGTATATCCACTACGCTCTATCTAAGTTCTTTCTGTTAACCTCTTACAGACCGCACCTGTATAATTTCCACTTTATCTGTACCATTTACATATATATTTTAGCGACATAGTATGACAACTTTAAATTGCTTTCGGCTTGTTATAATCTTTTCATCTCTTGCCATAAATAAGTATCCTGTAAACACAGTCTTGAATAAATAAATAAATACAATCTTACTATAAACATTTGCTGGATGGCTGTACCACTTTGCGCTTTTTAGTTCAATTCTGGCCTGTGATCCTATCTTAGCCACCTCTCTTGCTAGAAATTAATATCCTGTAAATACAATCTTGCTATGAACATTTGTTAGGTAGCTATTGCCCCACGAGACTAATTCTATATCACTTATTGACTATCTTCTTCTTGCAAGACACACCTGTGTAATTCCCACTTTCTCTATACCATTTACATGTATGTTTTAGCAAGTTTTTAGCAACACAGTGTGACACCTTTAAATTACTTTTGGCTTGATATAATCTTTTTCATCTCATGTCAGAAATAAATATCCTGTAAATACAATCTTAAATAAGTAAATGAATACAATCTTGCTATAAACTTTTGCTAGATGGCTGTATAACTTTGGAAAAAAAAATTGTCTCAAGCTTTTAGGAAAAGTCTCAGTCTTTTCTTTTTTTCTTTTTCTCTCTGCTGATACTTTTACACAGTTCACTTTAACCCATTCAAGGTATAGATATTTAACTCTCCTTGGCTGTAACTTAATACTGCAGCGTTTTTGTCCCAAATAACCTCTATCCCAATATTCCAACTTGCTCTGTTTAAACCTTGGGCGCCAAACTTGTCTTGTTTTGCAGACAGTACTTTGCCAAAATCACAAGTCTAAGACAGGGGTGTGCACCATACAGCCGTTTGTCCTAAAGGTAACAGTTAGGTATTTAACGTCTCCCAAAGTACTTTTTAGGTGGTTTATCGTGCTAGGCCTTTCTGGTGTTCTGTATATCCTCTTTGACACCCCCGGCCACAATCCACCTCAGTGTCCTCCTTACCCTTTATACCCTGCTTTCATACGCAGCACTCGTGCCTTCAGTCATATGTTTGCACACTTACTTACCCCCCCATTGCTTCACGACCACTCACTTGCTGGTTCCGTCTAAGCCTTACCCCACCCGGGGGGCCTTTGCTCTAGATCCTCCGATGTGCGACCAGTACCACTTTCACCTGCAGTCTTGTGCGGCTATTCCCCGCTGCAGCGGCGTCAGGTACTCATGTCGTCATCATTGCCGGCCGACTTACCGATATGGGGGGGTGTTCAGCCGCTTCCCGGTCTGTATTGCCAGTAGTGCTCTGGGCAGTCTCTCACGCTAGGTCTTCCACTGCTCCTCCAAACTCCGGCTCCCGGTGCCAGGTGTACTCAGGGTATTTATCAAAGTCTGTACTGGCAGTTTATCTGTTTATGACCTCCGTTGAATTTTTAGTTCTCTGTTTAGCAGATGCAGTAGGTCTAAGCTTAGGGCGCTGTGACTTCCTGATGCCACTCTTTTCTGTCCCCCCGGCCGGGTAAATCTTTCACCCCGGCAATAGGGCTTCGTGGCGGGGTATCGGATGTTAAGCTTAGCTCCGTTTTCACAGGAGCTCAGAGCCTGCACACCTTCCTCCTTGCTCCTCCCACAGGAAGCTTGTATTTATATATATATTGACAGGCGAAACATGTCAGCAGCAGATATTCAGTAATTTGCTACCATTATGACCTGATCGTGTATTCACTGACTTTTTAACAAAAATAAAGTCAAGTTATGTTTGGAAAATAGCATTCTGCATCCTTTCTTTTTCTTTGACTATATATAGATTATGTTATGGGTAAAGTCAGATATTGGGTAATCCTAGGATTACCCAGGTAAAATGGACATTATCCAAGCGTCTGTGGGTAAAGCCCGATGCAAATCATAAATCCGCTCATAGTGCATGTGCTTCATTGAGTAACCGCATCAAACATATATAAGATGCACTGTAATTCCCCCATCTTCACTATCTTTTTTGCCTCTACTGGGGGGTTCAACGGGGGCGAACCCCCCTTGTAAACCTCATTCCCTAAGGTTCACTTGGGTTGGGTGCCAGGGGATCGGCAGGCGCCTTCTTTGAAGCCCCCAGGCGGAGGCAAAAATATAGTGTAGATGGGGGAATTACAGTACATCGGGCTTTACCCACAGCCACTTGGGTAATGTTCGTTTTACCCGGATATCTTACTTTACCCGTAACATATATATGAATATTTTTTTGTAAAATATATAGCTATACTTATATATCTATTTGAATAAATACAGATATATTGCATCACATTAGAAATATATACTTACAAATAAAAAGAATATTTCCTTTTAAGATCTGCATCCATTCCAAGTAAAACACTTTGCCATATACCATATCCCTTCTAAACACAATTAAAACATTTTTAACAATATTACAATGATATATTTTTTATTTAAAAGTATATCTATAAGTGTTATTGTTTATTTTAATATGTTTTGGATGTGTTTTGTGAAAAGTAACACTACATATTTAAGTTTCGTATTTTGCTCAAGCACAACCTATAACTTTCAACTTGTGATATGAGCACTATTTAGCATTGTTGCAATATCCATTGAAAGTATAGCTTGCGATAGACTCATGTCTGCCAAGCTAACCTTTCTCTGGAAAATGGAATTTACCATATACTTGTAATATAAGGTTGCGCGCTAATGTTAGCAAGGTCCAGCGATATTGTTTATCACACCCATGCTATTATTAGCGCCACTTGTAACCTGGCCCATGTGCATAATTACAAATGTGCTGTTAGGCGATTATATCCCTATAATGTTATAGCACTCTCTGACTACATAGACATAAACTAATGTAGTTTAAAAAAAATGAAAAAAGCGATAACTTGCACAGACTGATATCAGTTTTATATGCATATCTAAAATCTGAATTATTATGACAGATAAGGTCTTATTTTGATAGCTCCCACGTTTGACACATGACTCCTTTAAATTTGCTGGCATCTCACAAGTGAACTGTATAATATTTGGGATGGCTGTTGAGAGTAGGTGGTACTGTGTAAGCCAGTGGACTAAATGAAAGATAAATTCTTATATGACTAAAAATGTCAAGCAGAGTTGAATACCTTTAATAACTTACAAAAAGGAGAACATTTAAAGGAACAGTCAACACCAGATTTCTTGTTGTTTTAAAAGATAGATAATCCCTTAATTACCCATTCCCCAGTTTTGCATAACCAACACAGTTATAATAATACATGTTTTACCTTTGTAATTACCTTATATCTAAGCCTCTGCAGACTGACCCCTTATTTTAGTTCTTTTGACAGACCTGCATTTTAGCCAATCAGTGCTCACTCCTCTGTAAATTCACGTGCATAAGCTCAATGTTATCTATATGAAACAAATGAACTAACGCCATCTAGTGGTGAAAAACTTTCAAAATGCATTTAGATTAGAGGCAGCCTTCAAGTTCTAAGAAATTAGCATATGAACCTTCTAGGTTTAGATTTCAACTAAGAATACCAAGAGAACAAAGCAACATTGGTGATAGAAGTAAATTGGAAAGTTGTTTAAAATGACATGCCCTATTTGAATCATGAAATTTTTTTATGGACTTGATTGTTCCTTTAACCCCTTAATGACCACAGCACTTTTCCATTTTCTGTCCGTTTGGGACCAAGGCTATTTTTACATTTTTGCGGTGTTTGTGTTTAGCTGTAATTTTCTTCTTACTCATTTACTGTACCCACACATATTATATACCGTTTTTCTTGCCACTAAATGGACTTTCTAAAGATACCATTATTTTCATCATATCTTATAATTTACTATAAAAAAAAATATAAAATATGAGGAAAAATTGAAAAAAACACACTTTTTCTAACTTTGACCCCCAAAATCTGTTACATATCTACAACCACCAAAAAACACCCATGCTAAATAGTTTCAAAATTTTGTCCTGAGTTTAGAAATACCCAATGTTTACATGTTCTTTGCTTTTTGTGCAAGTTATAGGGCCATAAATACAAGTAGCACTTTGCTATTTCCAAACCACTTTTTTCCAAAATTAGCGCTAGTTACATTAGAACACTAATATCTTTCAGGAATCCCTGAATATCCCTTGACATGTATATATTTTTTTTTAGTAGACATCCCAAAGTATTGATCTAGGACAATTTTGGTATATTTTATACCACCATTTCACCGCCAAATGCGATCAAATACAAAAAATCGTTCACTTTTTCACAAATTTTTTCACAAACTTTTGGTTTCTCACTGAAATTATTTACAAACAACTTGTGCAATTATGGCATACATGGTTGTAAATTCTTCTCTGGGATCCCCTTTGTTCAGAAATAGCAGACATATATGGCTTTGGCGTTGCTTTTTGGTAATTAGAAGGCCGCTAAATGCCACTGCGCACCACAAGTGTATTATGCCCAGCAGTTAAGGGGTTAATTAGGGAGCTTTTAGGGAGCTTGTAGGGTTAATTTTAGCTTTAGTGTAGTATAGTAGACAACCCCAAGTATTGATCTAGGCACATTTTGGTATATTTCATGCCACCATTTCACCGCCAAATGCGATCAAATTGAAAAAAAAGTTAAATTTTTCACAATTTTAGGTTTCTCACTGAAATAATTTACAAACAGCTTGTGCAATTATGGCACAAATGGTTGTAAATACTTGTCTGGGATCCCCTTTGTTCAGAAATAGCAGACATATATGACTTTGGCGTTGCTTTCTGGTAATTAGAAGGCCGCTAAATCCTGCTGCGCCTCACACGTGTATTATGGCTAGCAGTGAAGGGGTTAATTAGGGAGTTTGTAGGGAGCTTGCAGGGTTAATTTTAGCTTTAGTGTAGAGATCAGCCTCCCACCTGACACATCCCACCCCCTGATCCCTCCCAAACAGCTCCCTTCCCTCCCCCACCCCACAATTGTCCCCGCCATCTTAAGTACTGGCAGAAAGTCTGCCAGTACTAAAATAAAAGGGTTTTTTAAAAAAAATAAAAAAATTTTTTAGCATATTTACATATGCTAGGGTGTAGGATCCCCCCCTTAGCCCCCAACCTCCCTGATCCCCCCCAAAACCGCTCTCTAACCCTCCCCTCTGCCTCATTGGGGGCCATCTTGGGTACTGGCAGCTGTCTGCCAGTACCCAGTTTGCAAAAAAAAGTGCTTTTTTTATTTTTTTGGGGCTTTTTTCTGTAGTGTAGCTTCCCCCCCCCCACACAGACAAACCCCCACCACCTTGCTGATCTTTTTTTTTTTTAAATATTTCGAAATTTATACATTTTTTATTAAATCATTTTCTGTAGTGTAGCGGTTCCCACCCGCTCCCTCCCCGTGCACGCGCCCGCCCCCGCCCTCCCGTGCACGCGCGCGCGTCCGTGCGCGCCCCTGCTCGTCCCCGCCCACGATCCCGCCCCCCCTGCACATAACCAGGGCCATCGATGGCCGCCACCCGCCTCCCGGTCCGGCTCCCACCCAACAGCGCAGGGAGCCACCGATCTCCGGTGCAGAGAGGGCCACAGAGTGGCTCTCTCTGCACCAGATGGCTACCAAAGGTTATTGCAGGATGCCTCCATATCGAGGCATCACTGCAATAACCGGAAAGCAGCTGGAAGCGAGCAGGATCGCTTCCAGCTGCTTTCCAAACCGAGGACGTGCAGGGTACGTTCTCAGGCATTAACTGCCTTTTTTTTGAGGACGTACCCTGCACGTCCTCGGTCGTTAAGGGGTTAAACGTTTTCAGGAGATTAATGACCCTTTATCAGACAGTTCATGTGGGATAACTGGAAAATGTCTGTTATTTTTTATAGAGAAATGTGAATTGGATTACTGCCACAGTCACAACATGACAACTCAAACCTGTTTTTACTCCATTTGAAAACTTTGTTGATGTTTTTAAACTAAATAATGAGAAAATGGGTCTTAAAATAAGAAAGAAAAGATAACCCTAGATATTATCCAGTATATATGCAATATCCATTGAAAGTATAGTTTGCGTGATGTCTGCCGAGCTAACCTTTCTCTGGAAAATTGAATTTACCATATACTTGTAATATAAGGTAATATAAGGTTGCACGCTAATGTTAGCGAGGTCCAGCGATATTGTTTATCACACCCGTGCTATTATTAGCGCCAACAGGTACCCCTGTTGTCTGAGGACTAAAACCCAGATTGGCTCATCTAAATAAGGGAAATGGTGGGTGGAATTTTGCTACTGAAAAATAATTTGCAGTAAAATGGCTGTCAATTTGTTTTAAAAACATTACGACTTGGCTTGTATGTTATTCTCTTGCAAGACAACATAAATGTCTTGTAATTACAATGTGTTTACTGTCCCTTTAAGGGATATATTAATAGAATTTGAAATATATATCAGAGGAGGGTCCATTGGGGTAGGGAAGGTACTGCTCCTCTGCATTGTTAGACTTATTTTAGGCATTACTACAAAAATGTGGGATTGAAAGCAGATTAGAAATATATATGAATATTAAAAATCTAGGGGCCAATTTATCAAGCTCTGTATGGAGCTTGATGCCCCTTGTTTCTGTGCGAGCCTTTAGGCTCACTGGAAACAGAAGTTATGAAGCAACAGTCTAAAGACCGCTGCTCCATAACTTGTCCGCCTGCTCTGAGGAAGCAGACGAATACGTTCGGATTGATTGACACCCCCTGCTAGCGTGGCCGCGAATCTGCAGGGGGCGGCATTGCACAAGCAGTTCACAAGAACTTCTGGGGCAATGATAAATGCTGACAACGTATGCTGTCGGCATTTATCGATGTGCAGCAGACATGATACGCACATCGTATCATGTCCGCTCGCACATTGATAAATATACGCCCTAAAGTTGTTCTAGAATCCATAGAAAGTAATAATTTGTGAGCTGCCTTGGTGCTTGAGCTCATTATTTTTTAAAGTGATTGTAAAGTTTAATGAATTAAAGTGTCTAAAAATCCTAAAAACATGGGCACTTTAATTCATTAAACTTTAAAAAGACGCTTTTTAAAAAAAATATTTAATATTTCTTTATGGTAAACATACCGCCGATCCTCCACCCGCATCGGCTTCTGAATTGAGCATATCGATGATGAATCCGGCTTCCTCCAATCGTTGCATGCCCCCTTTGGCGCTCAGCTCATTCAGTTCGTCATTGATATACTAAATACAGAAGGAGAGCGTCTTTATATACGTTAATGACTTAAAGTGCCCCTGTTCTTAAGATTATTTTTAGATACTGGGCTTTAAATTATTAAACTTTACAATCACTTTAATTGTCTTGGTTGTGAGGGCAGACTCATCACCACTGATACAAACACAACACTCACAGGTCACATAGTATATAGGCCATAGTGCCTGTATTTTAATAAATAAGTGCTTAGAATGGTATTTTATCTAAACAAAATCAACTTTGAATATTTGAATCATGCATTTTGGACTTGAAATTTTAAATTGGAATTTTTGCAGTACTTTTTATCATAACACAATTTGCTATTGTTTCTCTTAGGAATACTTCCTGAGGGAAGCCAACCTGAGTAGAGAAGCTGTGAGGATGATGGGAGATCTGTTAAACATTGAATGCTTCATGTACCTTTCCCTCACTGAAATGCTTTACTTTCAAAGCGATATAAGTGACAATGTAAAGTAAGTCAAAACACCAGCACATGGACAAACATTTCTTATGTATCTACATTTCTTTTTTTTCTTCTTTTTTTTTTTAACAGAAATCACTGTCATTATATACCCCTACTACAGAATTTGTCAGCACTTTACAAATAAAGGATCATAATAGACATGTGCGATTCGTTTCGGATCGATTCAGAAATACGGCCGAATTTCTTAAATTCAGAGATTCGGATCGATTCGAATTTCCGAATTGAAATAGTGCCGAATCTACCGAATAAATCCGAATTGGTTCGGATTTATTCGGTAGATTCGGATGGCCATGGATTACACTAGTATTGTACAGTATATTAGGTTATATCACTCTGCTATGGGTTACACCTAATATACAGTACATAATACTAGTCTAATACACAGCATATCCCACCTAACACATACCAAAATTCAAAATTTCCGAATCGAACCGAATAAAACCGAATCCAGCCGAATTTATTTGAATCCGAATGAATCCGAAAGAAATCCGAAACAAATTCATTCAAATTTTTCCGAATTCGAAACGATCTGAACCGAAATTTGAAAAAATCCGAATCGATCCGAACAGAACCGAAACAAATTTTTCAATCATGTACAAGTCTAGATCATAATAATAATAATACTTTATTATTATTATTATTATTATTATTATTATTATTATTATTAATAACAGAGATGTACAGGGCACACATAATACAATTGGGATTGACAAGAATAGTAAAGATAAGAAGCACAAATGTACTTAAAGACATATGATTGCTTTTTTTTTTTTTTTAAATTCTGTTTTATTGAGGACAAGAGATATTGCACAAATACAGTTATGTCATTACATCCAGGACAACATTTACATGAATAAATAGGCAGCTATACAACTGAGTATAAATTGTTGCAATGTACAAAAATGTCGTATATCATATATCAATCTCTCAGGTCCTTTTTCTGGTTTTTACAGTTATTCTATGACAGTTTTCCTTTAGGATAATAACTTTCCCTTCCCCAGTCCCACCCCCCTTAAACCTTAATTAACCACCAACATTTGCGCCTAGCATTTATGCGCAGTCATTTCCAGCATTCTATAAGGTTGCTGTTTCAATTTATACTGTGCGGTTCGGAAAAAGAGGGAGAGGAAGAGAGAGAAAAAAAAAAAAAAAAAAAAAAGAAATCTACTCACACATCAAAGGGTCTACAAGGGTCAGGGGTAGGGGGTAAGCAGGAGGGGGTAGGGGCCATAGAGCAGTCTCATCATCCTAGATAGCGGTATTCTCTCTCCCCCCCCCCCGCCCCCTCGTGTTTGTTGTAGGAATGTCCATTCTCCCCTTAAAGAGGCCGTCAACATGTATTCAGTATGCGCAAATGGGAGCAACAATTGTTTTTGTGAATCCAATGGTAGAGTATCAATGTACTTCCGCCATTTAGTAATGAAGTGTCTAAGCCTTCTGTCAGTGTCCATTTTGGTGTCTAATTGTTCAGTAAGTAATTGCTTATGCAAGTTGTGTTTAAATGCAATAAAGGTGGGAGCAGCGCTTTCGGTCCAAACTCTCAGTATGACCTTTCTGGCAATCAAGATCATAGTGGTGAGTAGTGAGGTGTGTCTAGTATCTTGTTCTTCCCAATTCAGGAAGCAGACTTGCTCTATCCCTATCTTGACCTTGATTTTAATTACCCTTGTGATCCATAAGGCTATTCTACCCCAGAACTGGTGAACTCGTGGGCAGGTGTAGAAGTAATGAAGAAAGTTCGGGTCACCAATCCTACACTTACTACACTCATTCCTCACCCCATGTTTCCATTTAGCTAGCCTACGTGGTATAATGTAATCTTTATGCAGCATTCTGATCTGGGACTCTCTCAACGTCATGGACAGCGTTGCTTTTTTAGCGTTTTCTACACTGCGCTGGATTAGCTCTGGAAGATCCTCCCTTTCCAAGTGGCCTCTCCATCTATTCTCTAGTAGGGCTAGATGTTTAGATTCAATATGGCTCAGCAGTGTTTTGTAAATCCCCGAGATAGAGAAACTTCCAAGCTTAAAAGTAGACATTGACACAGTAAATATGTGCGGTTCCCAGAATTGTGGGTCCTCTCTAATAAGCTGGTTCACGTAATGCCTCATCTGAAGATAGGCGTAGAAGTGGGCCCGCGGTAGCCCAAATTGAGTTTGCAATTCCTCAAAGGACCTAACGCATTTTCTAGAGATGTCAAGAGCATCTCCCACTGAGCATAAGCCTTTGGTTTCCCAGTTGGTAAACGGGGAAGTATCAATCCCAGGAGGGAAGCAGGTATTGTTTCGCAGAGGGATTAGCCTGGGGGACGCGTGACGCCGGCCCAGGTATTTTAGGGTTTGCCACCATGCCCGCAATACGTCCCTATAGAGGAAACTATCCTTGACCCCCGTCGGGAGGTTATTAGACGGGGTGTAAGGCAGAAGTGAGGGTTCAAACCCCTTTAGTGCATTCCTCTCGAGTTCGGGTGTGTAGAAGTGTTCCGTCTTTAATTGCCAATCCAGCATTAGACGGTTGATTGCTGCCCAGTTGTATAGCTTCAGGTCGGGGAGACCCAGACCACCCGAGGAGGGCCGTGCATATAATTTCTTGAGAGCTATTCTAGATCTGCCCCCCTTCCATAAGAACTTAGATAGGGCTTTTGAGTAGATCGCCAGGTCTTTTCGGGTAATCAGAAAAGGCAGCATCAAGAGAGAATATAGTATCCGTGGTAGGATGACCATTTTCACCAAGTTGATTCGCCCTGTGAGAGAGATCAGTAAGTTTCTCCATCCTTCTAAGGTTTGAGCTATGTCACAACACACCCGCGTGATGTTATTACGGTATAAGGTTTGCCTATTGGTGGACAATTTAATGCCCAGATAGGTCAAGGTGTCCCCAGCCTCTTGAAATGGATAGGAGCGTGACTGTGCCTTATGTCTCCAAAGCCATAAGATTTCCGATTTTGTTTTGTTTATCCTATAGCCGGAAAAGGACCCAAAGGCCTCAATGGTTGCCAGGATTTTTGGGATATGTTTTGCGGGATGTTCCACAAATAAGAGCATGTCATCCGCATATAATGCCAGATGCATCCTCTCCTCTCCCATCCTCATACCCGGATAGACTTTACGCAACTTAACAGCCAGTGGCTCAAGGGCTAGGTTGAAAAGAAGGGGGGATAGAGGGCACCCTTGACGGGTGCCTCTTTGTAGTGTGATACGCGGCGAGAATAACCCGTTAGCCATGATAGCAATCCATGGGGTCTTGTAGATATTGCTGATATATTGGGGAAATGATCCCGAGAAGCCAAAGCGCTGGAGTACGTCCTGCAAGTGGCTCCACTCAACCCTGTCGAAGGCCTTCTCTGCATCCAAAGATAGCAGGAAGGCCTCCGGTTGATCTGCCATCTCGGGGAGTTCCAGTCCCCCCTCATAGTGAGCAATGGCATGTAGTACCCTTCTCACATTAGTCACTGATGTTCTGTGGCTCATAAATCCCGTTTGGTCCGGGTGAATAATGTCGGTCAGGACCACTTTTAGTCTATCAGCCAAGATCTTCATCAAGATCTTGTAGTCCGAGTTGAGTAGGGAGATGGGACGATAAGATTCGGGGAGACCTGGATCCTTCCCCGGCTTCGGAATCAATGACACATGTGCCATTGTAAATGTTTGAGAGGGAGGTATCAACTCCTTGTAATATAAGTTGTATAATTTTGTTAGAGTCTGTGTGATCTGGGTCTTCAATAGTTTGAAGAACTCAGCCGGGAGGCCGTCAGGACCTGCCGCTTTCCCATTGGACATAGATGAGATGGATTTTAGAATCTCTTCAGGGGCTATGGGTGAGTTGAGAACCGCCAACTGTTCCTCCCTGAGTTGCGGAAGATCAAGCTCATTCCAGAAGGATGCTATGATCTCGTGAGGCGGTTTCTTTTGACTGGCATATAGGTCGGCGTAATAATCCGCTAAAGCCGTCACTATAGACTCTGGTGTTTTATGAGTCTTATTGCGGTAAGTAATTGCCGCAATAGGCTTACGAGCAGTCTTCTTATTTACCAAGGAGGCTAATAGTCTACCTGATCTGTCCCCCTCTCTGTAATACTTAGCCTGGGTTCTAAGTAGCCGTGAGACAGCCTGGTGGCCCAGAAACACATCTAACTCTCCCTTCCTTTCAAGGTATTTATCCCTTAGGGCTTGGCATGGACATCCACAGTATGCTTGGTAGGCTTCCGTTAGAGCCTCCTGCAGGTTTTGCAGTCTAGCCTGAGTTTTTCTCCGTAGGGCGGACACATAGGAGATGATGTCCCCCGTGAGAACCGCTTTTGCCGCGTTCCAAAACAATTCTGGATTGTCTTGGTGCGCCAGATTGTCTGTGTAATAGTCATTCCATGCATGCGTTAAATGCTTGGAGAATGCGTCAGAAGTGTAAAGGAAGCTTGGGAACCTAAGCGTCTGCTTATTGGCAACTATGGTTCCAATCGAGAGCACTAGTTCAACCGGTGCATGGTCCGAGACCACAACATTGTGAATCCTAGTTCCAGTAACCCTAGGAATTAAGCTAGAGGACGTCATAAAGAGGTCTATGCGCGACAGTGTTGGAGTGGCCCTAGAGATACAAGTAAAATCTTTACTATCCGCATTTCTTAGCCTCCAGATATCAACAAGTTGTAGGGATTCAGAGATTCTAGAAAATGTTTTCTGTTCGAAAGTGCTGTTGCACGTCGAGCGATACCTCTCGGTTGTGCGATCTGGATCCCGCATTCTGTCACAGGCTGGGTTTGGAGTCAAATTAAAGTCTCCCCCCAGGATAATCTCAGAACCCGAGAAGGGGACAAGCGCTTGTATGAGTCGCGTCCAGAAGGTTTTAGATTTACAGTTTGGCGCGTATATGTTACATATCACTAGTACCCTCTGATTTATCTTAACTTTGACTATCAGGAATCTGCCCTCCTTATCTTTGAGTGTGTGCAAAATTTCAACGTTCCCTCTTTTCCCAAATAGAATAGCAATGCCCCTACTAGAGTTAGTGAATGAAATATGTTCTATTGCCCCCACCCAGTCTCTCTTTAGTTTCTCGTGTTCTGTCTCAGATAGATGGGTTTCTTGTAGTAGTGCTATGTCAGTTCCCAAGCGTCTTAAGTGTGTCAGTATAGTGCTCCTCTTAGTGGGAGAATTGATCCCTCCCACATTCCATGTCATAAACCTTACCGCCATTCAAGCGATGTCATGTGAGTTAGGATCTCACCGGTATCCTGCGGGAGGGGAGAAATGGGGGAAAGACAACACAAAAAAAAAAAAAAAAATAATAATAATGCATGCATCCTAACTCTCTCTCCCTCCCCTCCCCCCGCACCCACAGCAGTTTCACATACCTTCTGTAATATCCTAGATGAAAGCAGAATCGTGACCTGCAGACCACAAAGGACATTTGACAAGTTATAAAGCACTCTGGAAAGGGGTTTGTGATTTACATTTATATTGTAATGAGCAGTTAAACTAATGAACCTTGGATACGCCACATCCAGGTATAGAATCATTGGGCCATCCCTGAGTGAGTATACCAATATATTGGTTGCAGTATTTAAAAAGGTAAACATATACAAACTCATGCAGGAGATCATTAAAGTAGTCAGTAACATAGTAACATAATATAAATTTCTAACCATTGAACCTACAACATTAGGTTTGACCAAAACAGTAGCGGTATTACAATTCTGCTTGAACAAGTGGTGTCGTTGCATCAGATAATTTCTAACCATTGTACCTACAACGTTAGGTTTAACCAAAACAGTAGCGGTGTTACATTTCTGCTTGAACAAGTGGTGTCGTTGCATCAGATCTCTAAAGGTTTCCATTATCATGGATAAAAGTGTGATAGTGACCTGCAAGCCAGAAGGGGCACTTGACAGGGTATAAATCGCTCTGGAATGGGGGTTATGTTTTACATATACCTTGTAATGAGCAGTTAAACTAATGAACCCTGGATACGCCACATCCGGGTATAGAATTAATGGGCCATTCCTAAGAGAAGATACAAGTAAATTGGCTGAAATTTTTAAAAAGAGGTAACATACGCAGAAAATCATTGAAGTAATCAATAACATTGCAACATAACCTAAATTTCTAACAGTTGAACTTAGAACAGTAGGTTTAACTAAAACAACAGCATTGTTATATTCCCCCCTAAACAAGTGGTGTCGTTGCACCGTGTCTCTAAAGGCTTCCATTAACCCTTAAATTCAAAGAAAAGAGATAAGAAGATCCCATAGCATATAATATGGACCCCCCCATCTCTCATCCCGGGTCTGAATGCGATGATCTGGGTGAGCCTGCCATTGAGCCCCTGTGTTCTCTACCCAGGAAGTCAGTAACCTCTTGTGGGGTATCAAAAAACTTAGGTCCTGAGGGGGTTAGTAACTTTAGTCTGGCTGGATATAAAAGATACACTTTTCTGCCCTCTCCGTTTAGTCGAGAGCAAAGGGGGGAGAACTCCTTGCGTTTACGCATGAGTTCGGAGGAGTAATCTTGAAATATTAGCAATTTTGATCCCTCATACAAAACTGGGGAAACCTTTCTGTAAGCCCTCAGTATCTCTATCTTGAGCTGAAAGTGTAGAAATTTTACCATAACCTGCCTAGGTTGCGTGTTGCCTCTGTCTTGCTGTCTCTCGGGGCCTACTCTATGCGCCCTCTCTACGCTACCCCTGAACAGTGCAGGGGTTAGATTAAGTAGTGTAGGTAGTGTATCCTGAATGAAATGAATGAGGTCTCGGGGCTTAACATTTTCTGGGATCCCCAGGATGCGCAGGTTATTGCGACGGGATCTATTTTCTAAATCTTCTAATCTTTGGTGTAGGACTACATTTTGCTTCAGTAGAACATCTAATTGTGTATCATGTGTGACCGATGTGTCCTCGAGCCCTGACACCCTGTCCTCCATCTCAGTAAATCTGACGGAAAATTGTTTCATCTCCCCTGTCAAATGATCAAGACCTTTTTGTAAACTTTCAATTTTGGGGAGAAAGATGGAGGAGAGCTGCCGCACCACCACATGTGTGTCCAAAGAGATTGTCTGCTCATTTTGTGGGACAGAATTTGACTCCTGTGGATGGTCTGCAGCTCCCCTCGTCTTTCCAGAACTCTTGTTCTTCCCTGACATTCTACTTCCTGTCAGGAATTTATCCATAAAAGTTACCTAGGCACATAAATAGTTTACCTATGCACACAGTATCAATATGTACACAGCACACATAAAAAGGTTATTGCAGAATCAGTAACGTAACAAGTAAGCCTAGGATATAATATGTCTCAACAATAATTATCTTATGCTTTAAAAGACATTATATAGGTGCAAAGTAGACAGTAGGTCAGCCCAGATTTAGTTATGCTTTGATATTACAAGGTGAGCCTAGGCAATACATCTGTGTTCCAGCTGACAGCACCTAAATTTTGGTTTTGTACTGCTGTAAGAAAAACTATCAGTCACACACTGAAGCACTGGGTGTTGCCCCGCAGAAGCACTAGGCTGTTATGCCAGATAATATATTCATCAATCAGCAGGGTTTATGGTGCAGGAAAGGGCCAGCTATGTTGAATCAGTCCCTTGAAAGAGTTAAATATTCTTAGCTTGCCCTTATGGAGAGAGTCACACAATGCAGTCTTTAACAGTTTTCCCTTTGAGCAAAGAGCCTTTACAGAGGGGGACCAGCAGAGCTGTGTCGCTGTTTGTGTCTGGTCCAGTAGGGCTCAAAGTGTGGGCAATGAGGTGGCCAAGACTAGGATGTAAAGATCTGGCCTTGCCACTCAGTGGCTCTTGGTGATTGTCTAAATACCAGCCCCGGGATGTTGATCAAGCAGGGTATTTGGGGGGGGGGGGGGTTTCGGGGAAGGAGGGTAGGCTGCCACTGATCTAATACCCAACCATGTCTCTGATAAACAAAAGCCTTTCCCTTTCGTCAGCCCTCAGTGTCTGTGC
This sequence comes from Bombina bombina, assembly GCF_027579735.1. Classification (NCBI taxonomy): domain Eukaryota; kingdom Metazoa; phylum Chordata; class Amphibia; order Anura; family Bombinatoridae; genus Bombina; species Bombina bombina. The sequence goes on from NC_069506.1 coordinate 135,857,426, forward strand.
GGTCGATAGATCGTTTACCTGAGCCGGAGTCGACACTCCACAGCGGCAGAGGCCTATCCGCACACCAGCAGGGCAGAACGTTCTCTTTTCGTTGTTCCTTGCAGGTCCAGTCCCTCCGGAGGTGCGATGTCAGGTCCCGGTTAGGCTGGCCAGCAGTGCACACCCCGCCACCAGTGTAGCAAGATGCGTTGCCGCCTCAGCACTACTCTTCTTCCCGGCAAAGGTATGCTAGCAATATGGCGCTCACCGCTTTCGCGCCTTTTTGCCTCCGTCTGTGTTCTCTTGGCTTTGCTCACTCTCTAGCCGCCCGGTCCTCCCGTGATATTGCAGACTCCGGGGATTCACCGATTGCTCCGCTTGGGTAATGTTGCTGCCGGTTCTCTGATCTCGGTCAGTGAGACGTGTGGGGGAGCCCCCGCACCCGCTGTTCGTGGCTGCAGGATTCCGAACTGCTCCTAGGCCCGAATCCGGTATGAGCCTCACTCCCTCTCTCTAAGCCAGGCTAGATATGGGAAGTGTTATCCGTATGTTTACACTGCTGGGCTAGTTCAGTCATTCAGGCAAAGATAATTTATCAGGGAGCCTGTTTGATGTGGTCGCACTTCCATGTGCAGGTCAGCTTGCCGGGGGGGCGAGATGGTTGTCGCCTGTGCTCAAACACGCCGGATACCAGCTGTATCAAGGCTATCATGCACTCGGGTCAATTCAGGAGCTTAGTTTTATATGTTGTTGGAGTTTATAAGTATTAATTATGCATTAATATGCCAACTAACTCAGGAGCTGTTAGCACTAGCTGCCTTCTCCTTGGCCCGCCCACCGGAAGCCATGATTGCTTTTTTTAAATATAATAAATTGCAGCCACAATTAAACATATCTATAACTGTTTAAGGATTAAAAAGATGCTGTGTATGTGCACAAGACAAGGACAATAGTCTAGATTCAATTAAACCCATTAATGAAACTAATATCTTGCTGAATAAAAAAACCTAGCACAATATATGGATTTGTAACTTCTCCTTGTACCTTCTGATAGTTGCTTTCCACTCACCTTAATAATAAATGGGGCAGAATTTATTTTGGAAATATTCACTTCTCAGTGCATAGAATAAGTTATCAGTTATATTATAGACAAGTTAACAGGATCACAAAAAGGTAAAAGTAAAAAAAAAATCACTCTATAAAACTTTTTATTGTAACAAATGCAAAAAAGAATTATCTAAGGCAGTGTTTCTCAACTGCGGTCCTCAAGTACCCCCAACAAGCCAGGTTTTCATTATAGCTGAACTAGAGCAGCCCTTCTTAAACTGTGGGTCGCGACCCCATATGGGGTTGCGCAACCCTAATGTGGGTTGTCGCTGGAGCAGTGGGGAGATTTTTTTTTTTACATTTTCTTTATTTCATTATTTTTTTTTAATTATAAGTGTTGCGCTGCAAGAGCGCTAAAATTAGAGGCAGTGCGCCTTAGGTCGACAAAAGGAGGAAATACTGTCACTTGACTTCTGTGACTAATAGCTACAGTGCAGAGCAAGTGCGCTAACTGAATTGGGAGGCAGACAACAGTTTGTGTGACTGACTATGCTGACAGAGTACTTTTACAGTCTCAGAGACTGCCTGATCCTGGTTTGGACAGCATCATCCTAAGTGCTGTTGTTGTGCACCTGCACCATTAGATCTGAATATCAGAGGCTAAATTGAGTCTGCAGCTCCCAGACAAAGGTAAGTTCCCTTCCCTCCCACCCTCTGCACAAGCTGGCTGCCCCCAGAGCTGTCACTGAGAACATCTGACAGCCTAGTTAGGTTTAGCAAAATATACTGTGACACAGGTCTGACAGTGACATATTACATATTATTAGTCGATTCCTGCTGGTGACACAGCATCATACTGATTTCCTCTCTCCTGTGCGTTATTTACTGCCTGTCAGCAACCGTCACAGCAGGAGAGGTAATAGAGGTGAGGACAGTGAATTAATGTTGTTGGTAAATTTACACTGTCTGCCTTTGTCCCTGACCAGATAAGAGCCCCTCCTGCTGATTAGGGTCAAGGAGCTTAAGGTGAGGAGGCTGCATTCCCTCGTCCAATACATGTATAACACCCAACAACCATAACCCCCGATCCCCATTTCTCTTATCTCATTCTTATCTAAAATAAAAACACAGACACAGTAGTTATGGCGAAATGTGGAAAGGTCACGATTTTATTACTTAATTGAATTTTGCTACCTTTAAACTATATCTTGCAAAATTCAGCCATAAATCAAACTCAAAATAAACACCAAATAATGCCCTTGCATTAAAAACCAGAATTTTGGGAACCACACCTAGGGGGGTGTAACAACTACCCCCCCCCTGGCAGGGCAGTTTGGAGAAGGGAGAACCCACGGCATAGTCCCCCCCCTAGATAGACCACCGGATCACCCCTCAGGGCTGGGTATGCCGCGGGATCCTCCCACCTCCCCTTCTGCCCCGCACACGTGTCGTGCACAAACTTCACCGCTTGCTGCGATTGTATGCTCAATACTACGTTAAAAAACAGCTGCCGTTTTCTATCCTCCAGTCAGCATAGACCGCCAGGTCACCTGCTGCCCTTCGGTTGCGCTGTGTTCTTCCCCTTATTGAGGAGCACGGGCGGTCTTACTGCGACTCAACCAATTAGTCAACGTCCTGCCCTTAGCCGTGCAAGTACTGCCTTCTCACGTGACCTCTCCGGTTATTGCATCGTGCTCTGCTGCGTCTAGGGTGGGAGGGTGGGAAACAAAGAAAAAAGGTTAGTGACTCCTTCCAGCCATCCACTTCCTTATAACACCTTTACCTCCAGCTCCACCCCTGTCTCTGCTCCTGACCAATGCCTGCTCTCCTTATCTCTGCCTCATCCCCCACACCTGGCACACCTAGATTCCCCTTTGTTCTCTCCCAGCAGCCCCTCCCTTATGACGTTCCCCTCGCATCCGCTCCCTGCACTAGTTTAAGGTGAGGAGGCTGCATTCCCTCGTCCAATACATGTATAACACCCAACAACCATAACCCCCGATCCCCATTTCTCTTATCTAATTCTTATCTAAAATAAAAACACAGACACAGTAGTTATGGCGAAATGTGGAAAGGTCACGATTTTATTACTTAATTGAATTTTGCTACCTTTAAACTATATCTTGCAAAATTCAGCCATAAATCAAACTCAAAATAAACACCAAATAATGCCCTTGCATTAAAAACCAGAATTTTGGGAACCACGCCTAGGGGGGTGTAACAACTACCCCCCCCCCCCTGGCAGGGCAGTTTGGAGAAGGGAGAACCCACGGCATAGTCCCCCCCCTAGATAGACCACCGGATCACCCCTCAGGGCTGGGTATGCCGCGGGATCCTCCCACCTCCCCTTCTGCCCCGCCCACGTGTCGTGCACAAACTTCACCGCCACCAAAAAGAGCCCCTCTTTCGGCCAATTCTTTCCACCATTCGTGACCTTTCCTTACCTTCACCAACTCTTGGCACATCCCTCTGATGTCCACCAGCAGCTGGTCATTTCCCTCATCCGTTAGATGCACTCCATCCCGTCTGAATAGCTCCTCCTTTCTCGCTGCTATCAGTGGGTGCTCTACCACTCTACCCCCTATTTCCTTCATAACCTTTGCTGCCACCTGGTTCACTTTTCTCCTCGATCTATATCCTGCTTTGCTCGTGTACGAGTTCCGCCAGAATATCCTCGAAACTATATTGGACCATATTGCCCTCACTGATGGCCATGCCACCCTCAACCATCTCATTGTTCCTGCCACTTTCTCTTCTAGCTCTCTAAGTGGGTAAGCACCTATGTCGTTCCCCCCCAGATGTATAATTATGGCATCCAGACACCCCCATCTTCTCCTTGCCAGCTGTATTGTAGGCACTAACTCGTCCCACATCATGCCTCTTTTTCCTACCCATCTAATGCTAACTTCCTTGTGCGACAGTCCCAAATTTACTCCCTGCGCCGATGCTGCTGCCCTAGCCTGTGCCCAATAGACGTAGGAATGCCCTACTATCCACACCCTTAACGCTTTGTCTGTAAAACAAAAAACAATTTAACCGTTAGAACATTTATAATAAGGCCTTACTCCTTTTGCACTCTTATGTAAGATTTGTACGCTGCAGATTTCCATCTCCCTAATTTCTTAATTTGTGCCTCTGAACAACCCCTACCCGCTGCGGCGGTCGCTGCTCCTATTCTGAATGAATGCGGCGCAATGTGTGCCTCTTTCCACCCCAATTTCTTAACCACCCTTTGTAATATGCTTTTAAACTGGAAGATTGTTACATCCGAACTGTCTGCATGCCTCAGAAATGTGCGGCCCCCTTTCCTCCTTGATATCAGGTATTCCTTAACACAGGCCACCGGACACAGTGTTCCCCCTGTTTTAGCCATATTTAGCCATGCCCCTTTTCCTTCCTTGTCTGTTTTAGATCGTCTTACCAATATTAGCACGGCTTCTTCCCCACATCTGACATCCCCTGTCTCTACACCCCCTTTACCTATTTTTCTGTTTTTTGGTAACAGCTCCCCTATCCGCATTACTCCGTGAAATGCTACTAAAAAAGCCGTTCTGAAAATAAGCGCCTCGTCCCTGTTTGCACATACCCCTTCTAGTGCCCCTATCATTTTCTGTAATCTAACCTCAGTTATTGGTTCCCTTTTATCCACTTCCTTCTCTTCCCCTCTTCCCCATGCCCTTGCGATTTTCTTTACTATAAACTTCCTGGACCAATCTATTCCCCCGTATAGCTGCGAACAGTATGAAATCCCTGCTAACACTGCGCTCAATCTCCCCTTCTTTACACCTTCTCTCCGCAGCGCCATCAACCATTCTAAAAATCTTCCTTCCTCCCCTCCTTTCGCCTCCTCCCTATGCTTGCACCATTGTCCCCAATATTTCCTGTACACTGCCCATGTGTTTGGTGCCAAGGCTTTTTCGACCAGTTCCTCGATTCCTTCTATCCGCTGCCAATCTGCCAAAGAAGCATAGGGCAACATTCACCTTCCTGTCTGGCATTGGGTGCTAGCTCCCTAAACTCCTTCCACTTAAAACGGGATAGCGCATCAGCAACTACGTTTTTGAACCCCGGAATATGCTTGGCCCTGACACATATATTATGTTTTAAACATTTCAGAACCAAGTACCTTAGGTACTTAACTACTGGCATTGATGATGCTGATAGCTGATTGATGATTTCGACCACCCCCATGTTGTCGGACCAGCATATTATTGTCCTATTCGCTAGCTCCCCGCCCCATAGCTCCATGGCCACCACTATGGGAAATAGTTCCAGCAGCACCAAATTCTTAATCCACCCCATTTCCTTCCAGCTCTCTGGCCATTCTCCTGCGCACCACCTCCCTTGGAAATATGCTCCATAACCCTTTCCCCCTGCCGCGTCCGTGTATAGCTCCAAATCTACCGCGGGCGCCACCTCCTGCCATATGCGCACCCCATTGAATTCCTGCAAAAACTGGTCCCATACTTTCAGGTCGTCCCTCATCTCCTTTGTTACCCTAATCATATGCTCCGGCTTTTTTGCGCCCCTTGTGCTGATTTCCAATCGCCTTTTGAAAATCCTCCCTATTGGTATTACCTTACATGCAAAGTTTAACACCCCCAAAGTTTTCTGCATCTCCCTTAGTGTTACTTTTTTACGCGTTGCCATCCATGCTATCATCTCCCTAGCTTTTTCTACCTTATCCTCGGGTAGTTCACATTGCCCTTTCAGCGAATCTATTGTTATGCCTAGGAAAGCGAGTCTCGCGCAAGGGCCCTCCGTCTTTTTGTCTGCCACCGGGACCCCCATCTCTTCGAACAAACCTATCAGCCCCTTCTTCATGCCTTCACACCTGTCAGTGCCCGCCCTCCCTACTACCATGAAATCATCCAGGTAGTGGATATTGAGTCCCTCTTTTGCCTTGCAACCGCTAACCAGTGCAGAAAAGTGCTAAACTTCTCGAAAAATGAGCATGATATCGAGCACCCCATTGGAAGGCATTTATCCACGTAGAACTGCCCTTCGAATTTGCACCCCATCAGTTTAAAACTATCAGGATTAAGCGGCAGTAGCCGAAAAGCCGATTCAATGTCTATTTTTGCCATCATGGCCCCTCTCCCCGCATTCCTTACCAACTGCACTGCGCTGTCAAACGATTGGTACTGCACCGCTGCCTCTGCTTTATCGATAGCATTATTTACTGACCTACCCTTTGGGTATGATAAGTGATGTATCATGCGATATTTCCCTTCCTCCTTCTTGGGCACCACCCCCAGGGGTGAAATAATTAGCTCTGCTATTGGCTTTTCTGCGAATGGGCCCGTCATCCTCCCACATTCTACCTCCTTCCCTAGCTTCTCCTTCAGTACCCCCGGGAGTTCCGCTGCTGATTTCAGGTTTCTAGCTTTCATCGCACCCGCTACCACCCCTTTTACTGGGAATGTAAAACCTTTACTTAATCCTTTAATTAATAAATCTCTATCCTCTATGATAGGGTATGCTTGCAACTCACGAACCAGTCTATCTATTCTCAGAGGGGTTGGCGCCAATCCCCCCAATTTGTCCTCCACCCGCGTTTCCTTGGCTCCGAAAGGACTGCTTCCCATACCCGAAGTTACCCCCATTCTTTCTGCAGTCTACCCCAGGGTGCGCCCCGCCACAGTATCTGCAAATGTGCCTGAACCTGCATGCGCCCCCCCTATCGCACTTTTTCTCATTGTATGCCCAGCACTCTTTGTTGTCAGTTCTCCCGCTCTTATTTGTATTAAACGATGCGCCCCGCACCCCGTGGGGCCCATCCTGTACCCTCATTACCCTGGTGTATAGGTCTAATATCTTTATACCAAAGTCCCTCCTTCCTTTGTCTCCTAATTGCAAGTTACCCTTCCTAAACTCTGTGTCGTAGTCCTTCCACGCAAACCCCCCATATGTTGTGTAACATTCTGCAATGAAATGGATGTACCTCAACATGCCCTTCACTTTCCCCGGGTTGGCAGTTAAAAAACACTCTGCGTATATAAGTATCCCTTTCACCCATTCTGTAAATGTTTGCTTCCCCTTCTTCCCTTTACCATCCTCGCCTCTAGATTTAACAGCCGCTGCCTCCCTAGTAATTTCGAATATGTCCACATATTTCCCTTTCTGCGCCCTGGCAATTATCTTTGCTTTTAAATGCGTTGTTAGTGGCATTAACAATGTTCCCGTTACCTCGTCATCCCCGTTAAACACCTCTCCTGTCTCCTCCTGCTCTTGCTCTGTTAGCCCCTTCCTTGCCCCTTTTCCTTGCTTTGCATATATTTTCCTTACTATCTTTAATATCCGCTTCTCCCCTTCCCCTTTTACATTCTCATCTTCCGAGTCAAACTCAGATGAACTATCTGACACATTACTGTTCAAGCACAATAGTTTCTTACCTTGCTTTGCCCCTTGGTCACTGCTTGCTGCACCAGTTGCTGCCACCTGTTTTGCAGCTCCTGTTTCCAGTTCTCTTACTGGGGTTGTTTCTGCTACCACAACATTTTCCCCCGCATTGCTGCTGGGTACTTCCGTTGGCTCCTGCTGCTGTGCTCGTTCCGGTGGGCATACCTCCTTTTAGGTGCTCTGTGGGGATAACATAGAAACATTAGTATTCCTTCCTACTTCCTGTGCTCCCGTTGCTTGTACCATTCTCCCCTTCCTACTGGAGTCAGCCATTCTTACCTCGTCCTGCCCCCTGACCCCCCTCCCTCTTTCTGCCTCCCTCATTTGTCCCTCTCCCATTTCCACCCCTGTTTCCATCTCCCTTATTTCTGCCTCCTCCTCTATTAACCTATAGCTATTCCCCTCCGAGTCTCTGATCACCCTCCTGTCTCCCATACTCCCCCCCATTCCTCTAGCTCTCTTCTGTGGCCTAATGCCATCCTCCCCCCCTCTCCTGAATACCTCTATCCTACTGGGCTCCCCATAGCCCCCCCTCGCTGCCCATGCTCCCCTTTCAGCTCCCTGTCTCCAGTTATTCCCCTGCCCCCAGTTTTCCCATGCTCCCTCCCTCCACTCCCTTGGCCCGTTTCTTATCTCCCACAGGTGCTCCCTCGGCCCACCGGGACCGTACGAATCTTCCTCTATCCCCCCCACCCGTATCCCTGCTGAGATGCTCCCATTGAGAATGGGCCTCTGCCCCACCCGTTACCGCCCGCCGTGTAAGCTCCACCGCCCAATACACCCTGCTCCCAAGATGGCCGCCCCCATTGAGGCATTTCCGCCCCACGCTCGCCGTGTGCGCGCGCGTACGTCGCGCCCCATGTGAACACCCCTTAACCTATCGTCACCGGGGCCCCTCCTCGCCACGGTGACGTCAATTGGGCCTGCTCGCTGCGCTACCATTATGGGGCTATGCGGCTCGCTTGCGTTCCTAACGCCGGGAGGAAAATTGTGTGTGCTGCAGCCGCCCCCCTGACCCAGCGGAATGGACATGGTGCTAGATGCGGGACTCCCCCTGAACAACACTGGACTACCCCCGCTACCACCAGGGGATACGCCTGTTCCCTCCGCTGCAACGGAAACACTGGCGAGCGGCCCCGTAACAGCTACTGCGCTCCCCCTGCATGGGGTGCTAACCCCCCCCTGGCTTACCTGAGCGGCCGACACCGCACCAACCTCCACCGTACCTCCTCCGGATACCACCTCTCCTTGGACTGTCTGCTGTTCCTTCCTGCTTTTTTCCACCCTCTTGATCTTCTTCTGAGCCTGGATCGCCCAGGTCTTCCAGACTGTCTCACCTTCATCCAAGTATCTCCTTGGGATTCTCCTGTTCCTTGCGGTCATCTTGAAAACTTCTTCTCTGCAACAAAGAAAAAAGGTTAGTGACTCCTTCCAGCCATCCACTTCCTTATAACACCTTTACCTCCAGCTCCACCCCTGTCTCTGCTCCTGACCAATGCCTGCTCTCCTTATCTCTGCCTCATCCCCCACACCTGGCACACCTAGATTCCCCTTTGTTCTCTCCCAGCAGCCCCTCCCTTATGACGTTCCCCTCGCATCCGCTCCCTGCACTAGTTTTACAGACCATAAATTCTGCCTGTAAATTATTAGGTGAAACTTTCTGGCCTTATTTAACCCTTAGCTACCACTGGGAAATAATATTTTAACAATACAGAATAATTTATATTTGTTCACATGTCTCATACACACATTCTCACATAGACATCTATATACATTTGCATAAATAAAAAGAGAGAAGCGCTAAAACTGGGAACGAACAGTAGCATAATAGTTTGTTCTCTGGGGTTTTGTCGTTTCTCTCGTTCAGAGAGGGATTGTCTGGTATTTCGGGGCTGGACTGCACTGCTAAGTCAGGATCAGACTGATATGCTACAGGAAAGTTCTTCTCTGTGAAAGGCACATGTTGAGCAAAAAGAGGCTGCTTCTTGGGTGGTAACAAGCCATAGAACAAGCTATTATGCTATTGTTCGTTCCCAGGTCTAAAGACCACTGCTCCATAACCTGTCCACCTGCTCTGAGGAGGTGGACAGAACCCGCAAGAAATCAACCCGATCCAATACGATCGGGTTAATTGACACCCCCTGCTAGCGGCCGATTTGCCGCATATCTGCAGGGGGCGGTATTGCACCAGCAGTTCACAAGAACTGCTGGTGCAATGATAAATGTCCTCTTTAATTTGTTATAAATGATACACCTGTGTATAGCTATTTTATATAACAGGATCACGTAAAATTTATTGCGTGAAATGGGGTCACGAGTGGAAAAAGTTTAAGAAGGGCTGAACTAGAGCACAGGTGAAATAATCAGCTGATCAGCAACCATGGTTACTAACCTGCTCTCACCCATTAGCTTATTATTTCACCTGTGCACTGGTTCAGTTATAATAAAAATATAGCCTGTTAGGGGTACTTGAGAACCGTGTTTTAGAAACACTGATCTAAGGCATCTTGTCAGTACTGCAAAGTCCCTCAAAGAATATTAGGCAAATTTTAGCTTGATGGCTGTGTATCTCAATATGCAGGGTGCTGGGTACGAAGGAGTGATGCCTAAAGAATATTAGAAAGGCAAATTTTAGCTGTGTATCATAATATACAGGGTTCTGGGTATGAAGGAGCAATACCTACAGTATATAAATATTCTAAAACCCTAAGGCTAGAATATCAAAAGTTGCAGACTTCACAGGGGTTGACCCACTGAATTCTCTAACATAAAGGGCAGAACATCTAAGTCTCAGAAAGATGATAACTGAAGCCCATAGATATGAAGCCAATAAATATACAGTAAAGTATGAGCCTAATTTAAAATTACACATAAACTTTCAAAGCATAAGCAGGATTTGTAAAATTGTAATCTTAAATGCACTGCTGTATGAAAAATCTAATGCATCAAAATACAACATAGAAAGGGCAAATCTTAAATGTAATAAAACTTAAAGAACAAAATATGAAGTTAAGAATAATATAAAATACAAAGAACAGAGTGCAAGTGTAACAGAACTATCACGTCACGCAGTGCTATATTGCACTGGGCTAATCTCTCCATCACATACAGAAATGCAGGGAAGTATAAAAAAATATGTTAATTGGAGGCACATTTGAAGTCATTTTACATCATCTCATCTAAGCGGAAAGATCTCAGCTTTAGATCATTGGGCCTTTAAAGAGAAATAAAAAATAAATAAAATGCAATATCATTTTGTGTATCAGCAAAACAACTTAGCAAGATGTACATAAATTTTTATCAACAACACAGTTGTGTTTTAATATGTATCACATACATCTGCCAAACAATATGTAAGATATAACATGGTTGGATTAACCTGGTGTTTCATATAAATTTGATAAAATTATCAAAATAGGATATTGCCTTTAGTATTCACACTAGTATAATCAAACACCCTATAATGATACTTATGTATACATTTACTACACTTTTTTCTCAGGTATCATGAAATTGTTGGTGGACTTGATAACCTTCCACGCGCATTTTATCAACGGCTCCATAGCACCATATATTTGAATTCACCAGTCTTTGAAATCTCTCAAACAAAAGATGATGTATCAGTTCTATTTAATAAACAACAAAAGTTGCTTAATATTAGGGCCGACTTTGTTCTCCTAACAACAACTGCCAAAGCCGCCCAAGTTATCCATTTTCATCCACCACTTTCAGCAACAAAATATGAGGCTCTCAGGGCCATTCATTATTCTGGTTCCACCAAGGTATACTTAAGCTTCCGTGAGCGCTTTTGGGAAGAACAGGGAATTTATGGAGGAAAGTCAGTAACAGACCACCCATCAAGATTTATCTATTATCCAAGCCACAATTTCTTCAATACAACAGGCAGCATTATCTTGGCGTCATATACTTGGTCAGACGACTCTTCAGTGTTTTTGGGACTGAGTGATGAAGATTGCATGAAAATGGTATTAAATGACCTAGCCATGATCCATGGTCAGCACATCTTAAAATTGTGGGATGGATCTGGGGTAGTAAAGAAGTGGGGTAAGGATCCATATAGTCTGGGGGCTTTTGCAGCTTTTACCCCATATCAAATGACTGACTACTTAGAAGATTTATCTAAAAATGAGGGAAGGATCTATTTTGCAGGAGAACATACAGCTTATCCTCATGCCTGGATAGAGGGAGCAATGAAATCTGCTTTAAGAAATGCTATTAATATACATAAAGCTTGAGAAAAAATAATCACAATATTGGGCTAGATTATAAGTAGCAAGCTTATTTTTCCGTGCAAGTGATATTGTTTTTTCCCACAATTTTGTTGGGTTAGCGCAACTGAAGCCCTCAAGTAAATGGTAGTGCATTAAAATAAAGTTGCATTAAACACAACATAAATACATTCAAAATTACAGTTACACTCACAAAAACACTATCTGATAAAAAAGTATTCATATAAATATATATAAAAAAATATAAGGGATTAAATGTATATGGTATATGGTCATACACTTGACTGCGAAGGGCTATAATATATATATATATATATATATATATATATATATATATATATATATAAATATATATATACACACACACACACACACACACATATGGCTAAATATGTTTATGTATGCATATATATATATATGTGTGTATAGATGTGTGTACATATGTATTTATGTATATGTGTTTTACTGTATATGTGCTATACATATTTAACATTCCAATGTTCTTCACATACAGGATAATGTAATTTTTATTGGAAATATATATTTCTATATATATATCTGTATATAGCTATACCTGTATATCTATTCCTATATATATATAAAGTTATTGATATCTATTTTACATTAGCAGTATTACATATATTTAGAAATATATATTAAATAATAAAAATATATTTTTTTTTCTATGTGAAGAACATAGAAATGCAAAATATGTGTAACGTGAGCTGTGTTTCATGATTTAGGTCTAACGCGGTGTCGGGTTAGCTCACATGAAGAATTACTAATCTTACATTGCATTATTGAAATATTACATATAAAATATTTATAAAAATTATAATAATTATTAAAACTGATTCTACATACTGTAGAAAAGCAAAATAATTCATAGTATATATATATATATATATATATATATATATATATATATATATTACAAAATATACAGTATAATAATTTTTAATAATTAATAATTTTGAAATATTTAATATTTCAATAAGGCCATGTAAGATTAGTAATTCTTCACGTGCGCTAACCCAACATCGCGTTAGACCTAAAGTGCAAAACACAAATCGAGTTATGCATATTTTACATTTCTATGTTCTTCACATAGAAATGTTTTACATTTTTATTATTAAATATATATTTTTTATGTATGTGATACTGTTACTGTAGATATACAAGTATAGCTATATACAGATAAATAAATAATAATTCTATAATATTTTACTATGTATTTGCTGTAAATATTTCACAATGTTCTTCACATATAGGAAAATTTAATTTTTATTTAATATATATATATATATATATATATATACCTACACATATATTCCTATATAGGTATATATATATATATATATATATATATATATATATATATATATATATATATATTAAATAAATATTATCAGATATATACATAGATAAAATATTTAACAATAAACATTATCTTTTTTCTTTGTGAAGAACACAGGAATGTAAAATATGCATAATGTTCTTCGGGTTTCGCGCTTTAGGTCTAGCAACAGTGTTGGTTTAGCACACATACAGAATTACTTATCTTAAGGTGTTTTATTGTAATATTAAATATAAAATCTAATATTGAATAAAATATATATATTACAGTATCTATAATAATTATTAATAATTATTATCAATATGTTATTGAATATACTGTATTTATATTTAGTATTTCAATAACTCTCATTATGCATATTTTACATTCCTATGTTCTTTACATATTATTATTATTATTATTATTAAATATATATTTCTATATATAAATGATAATATTAATGTAAATATATATATTTATACTTATATATCTATATGAGTATATTTATTTATTTAAAATTAAATTAACATTTAAAAAAATAAAAACATTGGAACTTGAAATATTGATAACTCGTTTCAGGTTGGCGAGCAAGCAATAAGTGTTAAAATAACATAAACAAAATAAAATAACATTGGAATGCGAAATATTAATAACTCCTGTCAGGATAGCGAGCAAACAATAAATGTTAGTTTTTTATTTTATGCTCTCCATTGAAGTCTAAGGGGCAAACATGTTAGTGTGGTCACAATACCCTAAGTCCTGAAGTTAACGCACGTCAGGTTTCTCTTGCACACAAAACTTTTACTTTCAACTAGTAATACGCTCACTAACCCGCACAAAAAAAAAGATTACATCTACTGGTGTTTACAGTTGTGCGGGAGAGCTAAAATATGGCCCCACTTGTAATCTAGCCCTTTACAGGGAAATGATTTTAAATTTGTACCTTTAAATATATTTTTGGTAACATTTATGAGGATTGGAAAGTTTAATATTTTAATTTTATAATTTCAATTATATATTTTTTTTCTAAAATAAAATTAATTGCCTATCACAAAGGCATGCTGCCTAATATATACATATTTTGTCTTTAGAGTCTCCTGTATAGATACTGTTTATATGCTAACACCTTAAAAAAATAGATATCCTAATGTGTGATGTAGCTGATCAAATTAAAAACAGTCATTGTCTAATTTTGTAACTTAAAAATAACATTATCAACATGTGTCACATGACACAAATAAATTGTTGGCAAATTGGCCAAAAATGATTGTAGCAAATCTCAATAACTTTAACATACAGAAAAAATAATCAGTAAATAAAAACACAGATATGTGTATTTATTAAAGCCATTAACAGCATGTGTGTCATTTTATATATATTACACAGTTAAAAGCCAGGCAACATAATTTTAAAATAAAGACATTTTCCAACCACCCCATTTATTCAGAGTCCTTCATGTCCTATAAGAGTACATATAAATGAGGGGCAGCAAAATCAACTGCAGGTAGGGTTCACATAGGAGAGACAATAATCACAGCACATTTATGTACATATCATTTAGATTAGGGAACATGGACACATAACAGTTATAGGCATGACACAATGAGTAACAAACAGTGAACACCATATGATGCCCTTAGATGTTGAGGGTTACACTTCAATATTTTGGCTGTAATAATCTTAAACTATGGCAGTATATTAATTAGAGGTAGTGTGATATATCTGTTACCAGTAAGGCCAGTTAGAATGTGAGAGACCTGGAGTGTTATACATTTTCCTTAGGAATATACAGCATATCCACATGATAAAGGAGAGGAGGATTTAAGAAAATAATTAGAAAATGGACATACAATCCAGCCAACAGCCAACATGCACACCTGTAATGAACAATTATACATGTGGAATAGCTATCATGTCCATGAATTTCTCTGTGTACAGATATCACACAAAACTAGATATGGATGGACACAAATTTGTGTGTTTTCATTCATATCCTGTCTCATACTCTATAGAATTTAAACCAATATTTAGGTGATGCATTGTCACTTTTGTTGTAGGCCCTTAGGTGCTTCTTGCCCAAGATTATTAAGGAGCTGTAATGTTTACTAAGCTAATGCATGTTCTGTCACAACCCCGGTTCCCTGTATGCAATAATAATAAATAATAAATAAGCGTCCAGTGTCAGGGATGTTAGCAGGGCCCAGGGGTCAAGTCGTACAAAAAAAAGTGTGGGAACTCACCAAGACTTCCACCCTCCCTCACAAATAATATTTGTTTTATATACGTACACAAACACACACACACACACACACACACACACCCTGTATTAATATGTATATAATCTATACAATTTGGTTAATGAAAGCAAATTAAATCAAATAAAGGGTTGAATGGTTGATTTGGGCCTGAGAATCATCGTCTGTCACAGAGCCTCACCCTCTTAAGATGCAATAGTCTGATTTCTGCTGAGGGGAGCTAAATAACCCCATAGCAAACCACACAGAAATATAAGCTCCATATGTTCCACACAGTGCAGGGTGATCATACAGCAGGACCACTGACAGGCTTGCATTTAGTGTATTGTAGGAAGTGTTACTACCCATTATTAGAGGATCTCACTATCCCTCTAACCAGACTGTGCTCCATCTCCTCCCACCACTAGCAGCAGTGTTTACTGAAGTGTTTCTGTTCCCTGTCCAGGGGGAACGTAGTTCCTCCTGCAAAAATAGTGCAGGAACTCCATTCCCATGCATTCCCGCTCGACTTGACCCCTGGCCAGGGCTGTTTCTAGGGGCGGGCAGACCGGGTAGTGGCCCGGGACGCAATAGGGAGCAGTGGTTAGCACTTAAAAATTGCTTGATTGATAAACTACTGGTATAGCAAAGGCTAAAATACACAGATCATAAACATATACATTAATATATATAAATATATATATATATATATATATATATATATATATATATATATATATATATATATTAAAGAAAACTGTTATGTTATTGGCTGCATTGGATGTCAATCATACTAATGGAGCAACAAGATCACAATGGGGGCGTGTTAAGTAGAGGAATCACACTGAGGAAAGCAGTCTCCTATCTCACTGATCTCTGTCACTAAAGAGGTGATATTTTATGCATATGACAAATTATTCATGGTATTTACAGAGTGATATGTACATATTTTTTTTTCGTTTTACTGAGCAAATTAAAAAAGGTGCTTTATAAAAATTGGGTTTCCACATACTAAGGATCAGGTTTTCTGTTAAGGACTGTTAAATTAAAAAAAAATCTTTTTGAAATTATGCCTTTTTTTTGTATTTATTTACTTATTGTTTACAAATGCTTAATAGTGATGGGTGTGTGTATGTGTCATTTACTCCATAATGACAATGGCAAGTTTTCACAAACTCACCTGTGAGTGCTTGTGTCTTCTATTACTGCCTGAGTGTGTGTTTGTGTGTGTATGCCTATTAATCCCTGTGTGTGCATGTATCTGCCTATTCATGCCTGTGTGTGGATGTCTCTGTCTAATACTGCCTGTGTGTGCATGTTTCTGGCTATTATTGCCTGTGTGTATGTCTCTGTCTATTACTTCCTGTGTGTGCATGTCTCTGTCTATTACTGCCTGTGTGTGCACGTCTCTGTCTGTTACTGCCTGTGTGCACATCTCTGTCTATTACTGCCTGTGCAGGGCCGTCTTTATTACTGACTGGACCCTGGGCAAACATTTTCTTGCCCCCCCCATGCAATTTCGCTCTCCACCCCAATATACCAAAAAAACAACTAAATCACTGCTGGGCTAATCATTAAAAAAAATTGCAATATGTGAAACTGGACCTAAGCTTTTGAATGTGATTCTGGTGTGAGGTTAGCTGGTTAAAGAGATTTAGGGCAGCCAACAGGAGCAAAGCAAGGTAAAGACTGAGGCGGAAGCATAGAGGTGCAGACAGATATAAGTTTACTGACTGGAACAGTAGAACTACTATGGGAAGCTGTAAAATCTGAAACAGAGAGAAATAAAAACTATAAAAATAAACCTTACCTTAATGTGTGAAGTATCAGCATGACACTATACATCAGCCACAGCAGCACATGTCACTACTTTGCTAGGAACAAGTTCCCTCTCATCATGCACTAGACAATGCTGCATGGGGGACGGGCATGTGTACACTCACTTATTCTTTTCACTGACACCTTTCTACAAAACACTGTTTTCCTAACAAACTTCAGTTAGTTGATCTTAGAGCCACAGCAGAAAGAGCAGGGCTAAGGGGACCAGCAGACTGGATGCTGTCTGCCCAAGGCTGCATGGATACAGACGAGTCACACAGCCTCAAGACTGAAGAGAGCAGTGTGTGCAGCCGCACAGATGCTCAAATCCTCACGTGCCTGCCACTCCAGCTTTCTGCTGCATGCGCCTATAGTGAGCCCTACCCAGAAACAATCTCCACCACCAGAGCAGTTACCTGGTGACAGTAGTAACCCCAGCAGGACCTTTTCTGATGCAGTGGGATTGACTGGATGCCTAGTTAGGGCTTAGCATCCAGTGCTGCACAGTGCACATCTAAAACAGCACATGGCACTAGCTTGGAATGTCACATGACATCGGCATGGTCTGGCACAGTTTCTCACAAATAAATATAAGCAAAGAACTTTTGACTGTGACAATATTAGGACTGACTGTGTGTGTCCTCCATGTCACATGACATCAGCAGTCTGGCATGAACTAAAAAAATAAAAACAATTTTTTTTTTTTTTTTTTTTTAGGACTCTTGGGCCCCTCAACAAAGACTGGGCCCAGGGCAGCTGCCCCTTTTTCCCTGTGTTAAAGACGGTCCTGTGCCTGTGTGTAAATGTCTGTCTATTACTGTCTGTGAGTGCATGTCTCTGTCTATTACTGTCTGTGAGTGCATATATCTGTCTATTACTGTCTGTTTGCGCATGTCTCTGTCTGTTACTGCCTGTGTGTTTAGTATATTTGAAAAATAAACATCTATTACAGTTCTTTATCAAATTATTAATGTTCAAAAATCTCATAGACTTTAATAGTGAATATTGTAAAAAATAATTGTTATAACTTTTCTAAATAATTGTAATAGACCCCTAAATATATTACAAATACACCCAGTGACATATTGCAATCCTTTAGAAAATCTTACCTGATGTAGATACATTTTGGATAAGAATTTAAAGGGATTGATATGCATTAAACAAATAAATATGCATAGCTATAAGATATAGCTTACCAGGATAGGCTCAATGACCTAAATATGTATAGCTTAGAGGAGAGAAGGGAAAGAGGTGATATGATAGCAACTTTCAAGTACATTAAAGGGTTTAGTAAAACTGAGGCTGTGGGTATTTTACATAAAATGGAAAATTCAAGAACAAGGGGTCATGAGCTCAAGCTAAAGGGTAGTAGATTCAGGAGTAATTTGAGGAAGCACTTCTTTACAGAAAGAGTGATTGATTTATGGAATAAACTTCCTCAAGAGGTAGTAGCAACAAACACTGTGGGGGACTTTAAAAATGCATGGGACAAGCATAGGGCTATCCTACGAACTAGATAAGTTTATACTGTTAGGTAAGGTGGGGCAGACTTGCTGGGCCTATGGCTCTTATCTGCCGTCAATATCTATGTTTCTATGTTTCTATATAATGGCAATTGGTAAAAGATATAAAGATATTTTTAGATAATATCAATATATTTGGAAAAAAACATTGTAGTAGAAAAAGGACATATTTAAAGGGATAGGAAATTCAAAATTAAACTTTCATAATTCAGGATACACCATAGAATTTTAAGACAATTCTATTATTCTTGTTCTTTTGATATCTATTGTTGAAAAGCACATGTACATATCTTTAGCAGCAGCAATGCACTACTACAAGCTAACTGCTAGTTGGCCATAACACACATTTGTCTCTTGTCATTTGCTCACCAGATGTGTTCAGCTAGGTTTCAGTAGTGCACTGCGGCTTTGAAACGGACCTCTAAATGACTGAGTGACATGCAAGGTCTAGGAGGGGGACTTTAGAATCTGTGAGGGGGGCGTATTTTGGAATTTTGCCCTGGGAGCCAGATTCTCTAGAAATGGCCCTGGATGTTAGCATAAGTACTGTTGGCAGCCTCATTATATCTAAGATTTTGATTAGGCTGTCCATAGGTCAGCTCATCACTAATACTGTCCTCATCAGGGTTTGAGTAGGGATGGGCGAATGTTTCTAAAAATTCGAAATTTAAAACAAATTTTTATACATTCGTTCATTCAAATCAAATTTTTTGAAAGTTTATATAACATTCTAACATTCTATTTTTGAATTTTCGTTTTCAAATTTTTCAATTAAATTCGAAAATATTCGTTAGAATAATAGAATGTTTAGCTATGTATTCATTCAATTTCAAAATGTAATATTCAAATTTGAATGTCACATTCAAATTTGAAATAGTATTTCTAGTCTAATACTGTGTTTTAAATGTAATATTCAAATTTGAATGTGACATTCGAATTTGAATGTCACTTTCAAATTCAAAATAGTATTTCTAGTCTAATACTGTGTTTTTTAAATGTAATATACGAATTCAAATGTGACATTCGAACTTGAATGTGACATTCAAATTTGAAATAGTATTTCTAGTTTACAACTGTGTTTAATAAATGTGATATTCGATTTGAATGTGATATTCTATTGGAATGTGATATTCAATTTGAATGTGACATTCTAATTCGAAATAGTATTTCTAGTCTAATACTGTGTTTTATAAATGTAATATTCAAATTCGAATGTGATATTCAATTTGAATGTGACATTCAAATTCGAAATAGTGTTTCTAGTCTACAATTGTGTTTTATAAATGTAATATTCGAATTTGAAAGTGACATTCAAATTCGTATGTGACATTCGAATTCAAATGTGACATTCAAATGTGACAAAATTGAATTTTTAAGAATATTCGTTCTTATCAAGATTCTATTATGTAAATCGAATTTCTACAATAACATTCGTTCTAACATTCAAATTTGAATATAAACACATTTCGCCCATCCCTAGATTTGTGTGGGCTGGTGAGAATATTACAGATGCAATTAATGGCATCTCTTCTATAGCTATAAACTTTACAAAGAAAGTGTAAGTTTTAGCTCAAGAAACATTTTGGGCCAGATTATAAGGGGAGAGCTAATAAACGCTCCCACTCAAGCATTAATTGTTCTAGAAGTAAGCTCTTTGTGCTCGTCGGGTTGCGCTCATATTATAAAGAGAAAATCAGAATATTGTGTGTGCTTTCACATATTCCCCTATAGAAATCATTGGAGAAAAAAAGTGGAAAAAAAACACCCCACTCTTGCGCAAACCCAATTTCATATTCTCATGTGCGCAAACACAACATGAAAATATGAATATTTCACTTTTAAATGTTCTTCACATAAAAAGAATATGTTCTATTTATTCATAAAAAATATTTCTACATATAGCTGATGTTTTGTTGTACAATATAAATATCTCTCTCTCTCTCTCTCTCTCTCTCTCTCTCTCTCTATATATATATATATATATATATATATATATATATATATATATACTGTATATATATGGAAATATCTATTTAGATTCCCAATGTACAGAACATTGAAATGTGAAATATTTACAGAACACACAGTTAAATTCTTTATTAAATTCAAATATTGCATAAATATGTTTTTTTCCTGTTTTCATCTACTTAACTGCAAAGGGCTCCAATGCACTTATATAATGTCTATATATGTGTACATATGTATTTATGTGTTCATATGTATATATACTGTATGTCTCTATTAGTGATGTCGCAAACTTAAAATTTTCCGTTCGCAAATGTTCACGAACGGGCGAATCGCCATTGACTTCAATAGGCAGGCGAATTTTAAAACCCACAAGGGACTCTTTCTGGCCACAATAGTGATGGAAAAGTTGTTTCAAGGGTACTAACACCTGGACTGTGGCATGCCGGAGGGGCATCCATGGCAAAACTCCCACGTAAAATTACATATTTGATGCAGAGTCTGGTTTTAATCCATAAAGGGCATAAATCACCTAACATTCCTAAATTGTTTGGAATAACGTGCTTTAAAACATCAGGTCTGATGTTGTATCGATCAGGTAGTGTAAGGGTTATGCCCGCTTCACAGTGACAGACCAAACTCCCCGTTTAACGCACCGCAAACAACAGCAAACAGTCAATTTGCACAACCGCAAACTCCCCATTTGCACAAGGTTGGATACCAAGCTAGCCATGTCCCGTTCCTTGTCCTCACTGATGTCATTGAAGGTCTCTTGCTCCACCCAGCAACGTACAACACCAAGGGTCCCCGAAAGGTGACAACAAGCCCCCTGGGACGCCTGCTGTGTTTGGTCTTCCACCTCCTCAAAGCCACCTTCCTCCTCTGACTCCTCTTCTTCAGACTCCTCTCTCTGCGTTGCCTCTCTCTGCGTTAATATAAGGTGTGTTAAGTAGTACTATTCCTATCAGTTTAATCCCTGTTACGTCCCCTATCAGGGGACGTGTATATGGCATCGATTTTAGGAACCGGGAGATGAAAAAAGATGCTTGGTCGGTCCTCCTACTTCAAATTTGGGGTACTGCAAGTGCAATCGTGGCCGGACTTTTAGCCGATGGACATTTGGCAGACGGACATTTGGCCGACAGACATTTGGCCAACGGACATTTGGACGAAACACAAGTGGATGTCAGATAACAGTCCGGCCACGAGATAGATAGATTTGATAGATAGATAGATAGATTAGATAGATAGATCAATAGATGCAATAGATACATTTGATAGATACGATAGATAGATAGATAGATTTGATAGATAAATAGATAGATTTGATAGATAGATAATTTCCCAGACAGAGAATTACAAGACGTGCGGTCTGGGACCCATGATAAGGTTCCCAGAGGCAGTTGCAGCGCCAGGGGATGTGTATATGGCATGGATTTTAGGAACCGGGAGATGGAAAAAGATGCTTGGTCGGTCCTCCTACTTCAAATCTGGGGCACTGCGCGTGCAATCTACTGTGCCACCAGATATGAGTGGTGTGTTAAGTAGTACTATTCTTATCAGTTTAATCCCTGTTACGTCCCCTATCAGGGGACGTGTATATGGCATGGATTTTAAGAATCGGGAGATGGAAATAGATGCTTGGTCGGTCCTCCTACTTCAAATTTGGGGCACTGCGCTCTCAATCGTGGCCGGACTTTTAGCCGACGGACATTTGGCAGACGGACATTTGGCCGAAACACAAGTGGCTGTCAGATAACAGTCCGGCCACGAGAATGATAGATTTGATAGATAGATAGATACATAGATTAGATAGATAGATCAATAGATGCAATAGATACATTTGATAGATACGATAGATAGATAGATTTGATAGATAAATAGATAGATTTGATAGATAGATAATTTCCCAGACAGAAAATTACAAGACGTGTCGTTTGGGACTCATGGTAAGGTTCCCAGAGGCAGTTGCGGCGCCAGGGGACGTGTATATGGCATGGATTTTAGGAACCGGGAGATGGAAAAAGATGCTTGGTCGGTCCTCCTATTTCAAATTTGGGGCACTGCGCATGCAATCTACTGTGCCACCCAAATATAAGTGGTGTGTTAAGTAGTACTATTCTTATCAGTTTAATCCCTGTTAAGTCCCCTATCAGGGGACGTGTATATAGCATGGATTTTAGGAATCGGGAGATGGAAAAAGATGCTTGGTCGGTCCCCCTACTTCAAATTTGAGGCACTGCGCTTGCAATCGTGGCCGGACTTTTAGCCGACGGACATTTGGCAGACGGACATTTGGCCGACGGACATTTGGCCGAAACACAAATGGCTGTCAGATAACAGTCCGGCCACGAGATAGATAGATTTGATAGATAGATACATAGATTAGATAGATAGATCAATAGATGCAATAGATACATTTGATAGATACGATAGATAGATTTGATAGATAAATAGATAGATTTGATAGATAGATAATTTCCCAGACAGAGAATTACAAGTCGTGCCATTTGGGACCCATGGTAAGGTTCCCAGAGGCAGTTGCGGCGCCAGGGGACGTGTATATGGCATGGATTTTAGGAACCGGGAGATGGAAAAAGATGCTTGGTCGGTCCTCCTACTTCAAATTTGGGGCACTGCGCATGCAATCTACTGTGCCACCAGATATGAGTGGTGTGTTAAGTAGTACTATTCTTATCAGTTTAATCCCTGTTACGTCCCCTATCAGGGGACGTGTATATGGCATGGATTTTAGGAACCGGGAGATGGAAAAGATGCTTGGTCGGTCCTCCTACTTCAAATTTGGGGCACTGCGCATTCAATCTACTGTGCCACCAGATATGAGTGGTATGTTAAGTAGTACTATTCTTATCAGTTTAATCCCTGTTACGTCCCCTATCAGGGGACGTGTATATGGCATGGATTTTAGGAACCGGGAGATGGAAAAAGATGCTTGGTCGGTCCTCCTACTTCAAATTTGGGGCACTGCGCGTGCAATCTACTGTGCCACCAGATATGAGTGGTGTGTTAAGTAGTACTATTCTTATCAGTTTAATCCCTGTTACGTCCCCTATCAGGGGACGTGTATATGGCATGGATTTTAGGAACCGGGAGATGGAAAAAGATGCTTGGTCGGTCCTCCTACTTCAAATTTGGGGCACTGCGCTTGCAATCGTGGCCGTACTTTTAGCCTACGGACATTTGGCAGATGGACATTTGGCCGACGGACATTTGGCTGACGGACATTTGGCCGAAACACAAGTGGCTGTCAGATAACAGTCCAGCCACGAGATAGAAAAATTTGATAGATAGATAGATACATAGATTAGATAGATAGATCATTAGATGCAATAGATACATTTGATAGATACGATAGATAGATAGATAGATAGATTTGATAGATAAATAGATAGATTTGATAGATAGATAATTTCCCAGACATAGAATTACAAGACGTGCGGTCTGGGACCCATGATAAGGTTCCCAGAGGCAGTTGCAGCGCCAGGGGATGTGTATATGGCATGGATTTTAGGAACCGGGAGATGGAAAAAGATGCTTGGTCGGTCCTCCTACTTCAAATTTGGGGCACTGCGCGTGCAATCTACTGTGCCACCAGATATGAGTGGTGTGTTAAGTAGTACTATTCTTATCAGTTTAATCCCTGTTACGTCCCCTATCAGGGGACGTGTATATGGCATGGATTTTAGGAATCGGGAGATGGAAATAGATGCTTGGTCGGTCCTCCTACTTCAAATTTGGGGCACTGCGCTCTCAATCGTGGCCGGACTTTTAGCCGACGGACATTTGGCAGACGGACATTTGGCCGACGGACATTTGGCCGAAACACAAGTGGCTGTCAGATAACAGTCCGGCCACGAGATAGATAGATTTGATAGATAGATAGATACATAGATTAGATAGATAGATAGATAGATCAATAGATGCAATAGATACATTTGATAGATACGATAGATAGATAGATTTGATAGATAAATAGATAGATTTGATAGATAGATAATTTCCCAGACAGAAAATTACAAGACGTGTCGTTTGGGACTCATGGTAAGGTTCCCAGAGGCAGTTGCGGCGCCAGGGGACGTGTATATGGCATGGATTTTAGGAACCGGGAGATGGAAAAAGATGCTTGGTCGGTCCTCCTATTTCAAATTTGGGGCACTGCGCATGCAATCTACTGTGCCACCCAAATATAAGTGGTGTGTTAAGTAGTACTATTCTTATCAGTTTAATCCCTGTTAAGTCCCCTATCAGGGGACGTGTATATAGCATGGATTTTAGGAATCGGGAGATGGAAAAAGATGCTTGGTCGGTCCCCCTACTTCAAATTTGAGGCACTGCACTTGAAATCGTGGCCGGACTTTTAGCCGACTGACATTTGGCAGACGGACATTTGGCCGACGGACATTTGGCCGAAACACAAATGGCTGTCAGATAACAGTCCGGCCACGAGATAGATAGATTTGATAGATAGATACATAGATTAGATAGATAGATCAATAGATGCAATAGATAAATTTGATAGATACGATAGATAGATAGATTTGATAGATAAATAGATAGATTTTATAGATAGATAATTTCCCAGACAGAGAATTACAAGTCGTGCCATTTGGGACCCATGGTAAGGTTCCCAGAGGCAGTTGCGGCGCCAGGGGACGTGTATATGGCATGGATTTTAGGAACCGGGAGATGGAAAAAGATGCTTGGTCGGTCCTCCTACTTCAAATTTGGGGCACTGCGCATGCAATCTACTGTGCCACCAGATATGAGTGGTGTGTTAAGTAGTACTATTCTTATCAGTTTAATCCCTGTTACGTCCCCTATCAGGGGACGTGTATATGGCATGGATTTTAGGAACCGGGAGATGGAAAAAGATGCTTGGTCGGTCCTCCTACTTCAAATTTGGGGCACTGCGCGTGCAATCTACTGTGCCACCAGATATGAGTGGTATGTTAAGTAGTACTATTCTTATCAGTTTAATCCCTGTTACGTCCCCTATCAGGGGACATGTATATGGCATGGATTTTAGGAACCGTTTGATGGAAAAAGATGCTTGGTCGGTCCTCCTACTTCAAATTTGGGGCACTGCGCGTGCAATCTACTGTGCCACCAGATATGAGTGGTGTGTTAAGTAGTACTATTCTTATCAGTTTAATCCCTGTTACGTCCCCTATCAGGGGACGTGTATATGGCATGGATTTTAGGAACCGGGAGATGGAAAAAGATGCTTGGTCGGTCCCCCTACTTCAAATTTGAGGCACTGCACTTGAAATCGTGGCCGGACTTTTAGCCGACTGACATTTGGCAGACGGACATTTGGCCGACGGACATTTGGCCGAAACACAAATGGCTGTCAGATAACAGTCCGGCCACGAGATAGATAGATTTGATAGATAGATACATAGATTAGATAGATAGATCAATAGATGCAATAGATAAATTTGATAGATACGATAGATAGATAGATTTGATAGATAAATAGATAGATTTGATAGATAGATAATTTCCCAGACAGAGAATTACAAGTTGTGCCATTTGGGACCCATGGTAAGGTTCCCAGAGGCAATTGCGGCGCCAGGGGACATGTATATGGCATGGATTTTAGGAACCGGGAGATGGAAAAAGATGCTTGGTCGGTCCTCCTACTTCAAATTTGGGGCACTGCGCTTGCAATCGTGGCCGTACTTTTAGCCTACGGACATTTGGCAGATGGACATTTGGCCGACGGACATTTGGCTGACGGACATTTGGCCGAAACACAAGTGGCTGTCAGATAACAGTCCAGCCACGAGATAGAAAAATTTGATAGATAGATAGATAGATACATAGATTAGATAGATAGATCATTAGATGCAATAGATAAATTTGATAGATACGATAGATAGATAGATTTGATAGATAAATAGATAGATTTGATAGATAGATAAGTTCCCAGACAGAGAATTACAAGACGTGCTGTCTGTGACCCATGGTAAGGTTCCCAGAGGCAGTTGCGGCGCCAGGGGACGTGTATATTGCATGGATTTTAGGAACCGGGAGATGGAAAAAGATGCTTGGTCGGTCCTACTACTTCAAATTTGGGGCACTGCGCGTGCAATCTAATGTGCCACCAGATAGGAGCGGTGTGTTAAGTAGTACTATTCCTATCAGTTTAATCCCTGTTACTTGCCTTTTTTTTGGTTTGGTTTTTGAAGCCACAGTGCAGCACCAGAGGCCAGAAAAATGTGGCATGTACACATGCCTGAAAAATTAGGTATTGTTGCAGCCGCTGCTGTAGCAGCGGCCAGAAAAATTGATGTTTGTTTCCCAGGCAGAAAGTGCCCTAAAAGATTACGGCTTGAACCCTAGTTGGTGGTGGATAAGTCACGCAAGTGATCCGGCATTCGAAGATAAAATACAGCAGCGTGTGGACCATTTTTAGCCAAAGGCAGCTCATCTCATCAGGCCTTTTTTACTCAAATGTATTGCCCAATGTCAGTCCCTTCGGGATCCATCCCTCATTCATCTTAATAAAGGTGAGGTAATCTAGACTTTTTTGACCTAGGCGACTTCTCTTCTCAGTGACAATACCTCCTGCTGCACTGAAGGTCCTTTCTGACAGGACACTTGAAGTGGGGCAGGTCAGAAGTTCTATCGCAAATTGGGATAGCTCAGGCCACAGGTCAAGCCTGCACACCCAGTAGTCAAGGGGTTCATCGATCCTCAGAGTATCGAGATCTGCAGTGAAGGCGAGGTAGTCTGCTACCTGTCGGTCGAGTTGTTCTCTGAGGGTGGACCCCGAAGGGCTGTGGCGATGGATAGGAGTTAAAAAGCTCTGCATGTCCTCCATCAACAACACGTCTGTAAAGCGTCCTGTCCTTGCCGGCGTGGTCGTGGGAGTCAGAGGATTACTTTCACCTCTTCCCCTGTTAGATTCCCGTTGTGCTGTGACATCACCCTTACACGCTGTGTAAAGCATACTTTTTAATTTATTTTGGAACTGCTGCATCCTTTCCGACTTGCAGTAATTCGGTAACATTTCAGGCGCTTTATGCTTATACCAGGGGGTCTAGTAACGTGGACACCCAGTACAGGTCGTTCTCCTTCAGCTTTTTTATACGAGGGTCACTCAACAGGCACGACAGCATGAAAGACCTCATTTGCACAAGGTTGGATGCCGAGCTACTCATGTCCCGTTCCTCGTCCTGAGTGATCTCACTGAAGGTATCTTCTTCCCCCCAGCCATGTACAACACCACGGATACCAGATAGGTGACAACGAGCACCCTGGGATGCCTGTTGTAGTTGGTCTTCCTCCTCCTCCTCAAAGCCACATTCCTCCTCTGACTCCTATCAGGGGACGTGTATATGGCATGGATTTTAAGAATCGGGAGATGGAAATAGATGCTTGGTCGGTCCTCCTACTTCAAATTTGGGGCACTGCGCTCTCAATCGTGGCCGGACTTTTAGCCGACGGACATTTGGCAGACGGACATTTGGCCGAAACACAAGTGGCTGTCAGATAACAGTCCGGCCACGAGATAGATAGATTTGATAGATAGATAGATAGATAGATACATAGATTAGATAGATAGATCAATAGATGCAATAGATACATTTGATAGATACGATAGATAGATAGATTTGATAGATAAATAGATAGATTTGATAGATAGATAATTTCCCAGACAGAAAATTACAAGACGTGTCGTTTGGGATTCATGGTAAGGTTCCCAGAGGCAGTTGCGGCGCCAGGGGACGTGTATATGGCATGGATTTTAGGAACCGGGAGATGGAAAAAGATGCTTGGTCGGTCCTCCTATTTCAAATTTGGGGCACTGCGCATGCAATCTACTGTGCCACCCAAATATAAGTGGTGTGTTAAGTAGTACTATTCTTATCAGTTTAATCCCTGTTAAGTCCCCTATCAGGGGACGTGTATATAGCATGGATTTTAGGAATCGGGAGATGGAAAAAGATGCTTGGTCGGTCCCCCTACTTCAAATTTGAGGCACTGCGCTTGCAATCGTGGCCGGACTTTTAGCCGACGGACATTTGGCAGACGGACATTTGGCCGACGGACATTTGGCCGAAACACAAATGGCTGTCAGATAACAGTCCGGCCACGAGATAGATAGATTTGATAGATAGATACATAGATTAGATAGATAGATCAATAGATGCAATAGATAAATTTGATAGATACGATAGATAGATTTGATACAAAAATAGATAGATTTGATAGATAGATAATTTCCCAGACATAGAATTACAAGTCGTGCCATTTGGGACCCATGGTAAGGTTCCCAGAGGCAGTTGCGGCGCCAGGGGACGTGTATATGGCATGGATTTTAGGAACCGGGAGATGGAAAAAGATGCTTGGTCGGTCCTCCTACTTCAAATTTGGGGCACTGCGCATGCAATCTACTGTGCCACCAGATATGAGTGGTGTGTTAAGTAGTACTATTCTTATCAGTTTAATCCCTGTTACGTCCCCTATCAGGGGACGTGTATATGGCATGGATTTTAGGAACCGGGAGATGGAAAAAGATGCTTGGTCGGTCCTCCTACTTCAAATTTGGGGCACTGCGCGTTCAATCTACTGTGCCACCAGATATGAGTGGTATGTTAAGTAGTACTATTCTTATCAGTTTAATCCCTGTTACGTCCCCTATCAGGGGACGTGTATATGGCATGGATTTTAGGAACCGGGAGATGGAAAAAGATGCTTGGTCGGTCCTCCTACTTCAAATTTGGGGCACTGCGCGTGCAATCTACTGTGCCACCAGATATGAGTGGTGTGTTAAGTAGTACTATTCTTATCAGTTTAATCCCTGTTACGTCCCCTATCAGGGGACGTGTATATGGCATGGATTTTAGGAACCGGGAGATGGAAAAAGATGCTTGGTCGGTCCTCCTACTTCAAATTTGGGGCACTGCGCTTGCAATTGTGGCCGTACTTTTAGCCTACGGACATTTGGCAGATGGACATTTGGCCGATGGACATTTGGCTGACGGACATTTGGCCGAAACACAAGTGGCTGTCAGATAACAGTCCAGCCACGAGATAGAAAAATTTGATAGATAGATAGATACATAGATTAGATAGATAGATCATTAGATGCAATACATACATTTGATAGATACGATAGATAGATAGATAGATTTGATAGATAAATAGATAGATTTGATAGATAGATAATTTCCCAGACATAGAATTACAAGACGTGCGGCTGGGACCCATGATAAGGTTCCCAGAGGCAGTTGCAGCGCCAGGGGATGTGTATATGGCATGGATTTTAGGAACCGGGAGATGGAAAAAGATGCTTGGTCGGTCCTCCTACTTCAAATTTGGGGCACTGCGCGTGCAATCTACTGTGCCACCAGATATGAGTGGTGTGTTAAGTAGTACTATTCTTATCAGTTTAATCCCTGTTACGTCCCCTATCAGGGGACGTGTATATGGCATGGATTTTAGGAATCGGGAGATGGAAATAGATGCTTGGTCGGTCCTCCTACTTCAAATTTGGGGCACTGCGCTCTCAATCGTGGCCGGACTTTTAGCCGACGGACATTTGGCAGACGGACATTTGGCCGACGGACATTTGGCCGAAACACAAGTGGCTGTCAGATAACAGTCCGGCCACGAGATAGATAGATTTGATAGATAGATAGATACATAGATTAGATAGATAGATCAATAGATGCAATAGATACATTTGATAGATACGATAGATAGATAGATTTGATAGATAAATAGATAGATTTGATAGATAGATAATTTCCCAGACAGAAAATTACAAGACGTGTCGTTTGGGACTCATGGTAAGGTTCCCAGAGGCAGTTGCGGCGCCAGGGGACGTGTATATGGCATGGATTTTAGGAACCGGGAGATGGAAAAAGATGCTTGGTCGGTCCTCCTATTTCAAATTTGGGGCACTGCGCATGCAATCTACTGTGCCACCCAAATATAAGTGGTGTGTTAAGTAGTACTATTCTTATCAGTTTAATCCCTGTTAAGTCCCCTATCAGGGGACGTGTATATAGCATGGATTTTAGGAATCGGGAGATGGAAAAAGATGCTTGGTCGGTCCCCCTACTTCAAATTTGAGGCACTGCACTTGAAATCGTGGCCGGACTTTTAGCCGACTGACATTTGGCAGACGGACATTTGGCCGACGGACATTTGGCCGAAACACAAATGGCTGTCAGATAACAGTCCGGCCACGAGATAGATAGATTTGATAGATAGATACATAGATTAGATAGATAGATCAATAGATGCAATAGATAAATTTGATAGATACGATAGATAGATAGATAGATTTGATAGATAAATAGATAGATTTGATAGATAGATAATTTCCCAGACAGAGAATTACAAGTCGTGCCATTTGGGACCCATGGTAAGGTTCCCAGAGGCAGTTGCGGCGCCAGGGGACGTGTATATGGCATGGATTTTAGGAACCGGGAGATGGAAAAAGATGCTTGGTCGGTCCTCCTACTTCAAATTTGGGGCACTGCGCGTGCAATCTACTGTGCCACCAGATATGAGTGGTATGTTAAGTAGTACTATTCTTATCAGTTTAATCCCTGTTACGTCCCCTATCAGGGGACATGTATATGGCATGGATTTTAGGAACCGGGAGATGGAAAAAGATGCTTGGTCGGTCCTCCTACTTCAAATTTGGGGCACTGCGCGTGCAATCTACTGTGCCACCAGATATGAGTGGTGTGTTAAGTAGTACTATTCTTATCAGTTTAATCCCTGTTACGTCCCCTATCAGGGGACGTGTATATGGCATGGATTTTAGGAACCGGGAGATGGAAAAAGATGCTTGGTCGGTCCTCCTACTTCAAATTTGGGGCACTGCGCTTGCAATCGTGGCCGTACTTTTAGCCTACGGACATTTGGCAGATGGACATTTGGCCGACGGACATTTGGCTGACGGACATTTGGCCGAAACACAAGTGGCTGTCAGATAACAGTCCAGCCACGAGATAGAAAAATTTGATAGATAGATAGATAGATAGATACATAGATTAGATAGATAGATCATTAGATGCAATAGATAAATTTGATAGATACGATAGATAGATAGATAGATTTGATAGATAAATAGATAGATTTGATAGATAGATAAGTTCCCAGACAGAGAATTACAAGACGTGCTGTCTGTGACCCATGGTAAGGTTCCCAGAGGCAGTTGCGGCGCCAGGGGACGTGTATATTGCATGGATTTTAGGAACCGGGAGATGGAAAAAGATGCTTGGTCGGTCCTACTACTTCAAATTTGGGGCACTGCGCGTGCAATCTAATGTGCCACCAGATAGGAGCGGTGTGTTAAGTAGTACTATTCCTATCAGTTTAATCCCTGTTACTTGCCTTTTTTTTGGTTTGGTTTTTGAAGCCACAGTGCAGCACCAGAGGCCAGAAAAATGTGGCATGTACACATGCCTGAAAAATTAGGTATTGTTGCAGCCGCTGCTGTAGCAGCGGCCAGAAAAATTGATGTTTGTTTCCCAGGCAGAAAGTGCCCTAAAAGATTGCGGCTTGAACCCTAGTTGGTGGTGGATAAGTCACGCAAGTGATCCGGCATTCGAAGATAAAATACAGCAGCGTGTGGACCATTTTTAGCCAAAGGCAGCTCATCTCATCAGGCCTTTTTTACTCAAATGTATTGCCCAATGTCAGTCCCTTCGGGATCCATCCCTCATTCATCTTAATAAAGGTGAGGTAATCTAGACTTTTTTGACCTAGGCGACTTCTCTTCTCAGTGACAATACCTCCTGCTGCACTGAAGGTCCTTTCTGACAGGACACTTGAAGTGGGGCAGGTCAGAAGTTCTATCGCAAATTGGGATAGCTCAGGCCACAGGTCAAGCCTGCACACCCAGTAGTCAAGGGGTTCATCGATCCTCAGAGTATCGAGATCTGCAGTGAAGGCGAGGTAGTCTGCTACCTGTCGGTCGAGTTGTTCTCTGAGGGTGGACCCCGAAGGGCTGTGGCGATGGATAGGAGTTAAAAAGCTCTGCATGTCCTCCATCAACAACACGTCTGTAAAGCGTCCTGTCCTTGCCGGCGTGGTCGTGGGAGTCAGAGGATTACTTTCACCTCTTCCCCTGTTAGATTCCCGTTGTGCTGTGACATCACCCTTACACGCTGTGTAAAGCATACTTTTTAATTTATTTTGGAACTGCTGCATCCTTTCCGACTTGCAGTAATTCGGTAACATTTCAGGCGCTTTATGCTTATACCAGGGGGTCTAGTAACGTGGACACCCAGTACAGGTCGTTCTCCTTCAGCTTTTTTATACGAGGGTCACTCAACAGGCACGACAGCATGAAAGACCTCATTTGCACAAGGTTGGATGCCGAGCTACTCATGTCCCGTTCCTCGTCCTGAGTGATCTCACTGAAGGTATCTTCTTCCCCCCAGCCATGTACAACACCACGGATACCAGATAGGTGACAACGAGCACCCTGGGATGCCTGTTGTAGTTGGTCTTCCTCCTCCTACTCAAAGCCACATTCCTCCTCTGACTCCTCTTCCTCACAATCCTCTTCCAGCATTGGCGCTGGTCCAGCAAGCGATGCTGATAAGGCTGGTGATGGTGACCACAACTCTTCCTCTTCACGCTCATCTACGGCCTGATCCAGCACTCTTCGCAGGGTACGCTCCAGGAAGAAAACAAATGGTATGATGTCGCTGATGATGCCTTCGGTGCGACTGACTAGGTTTGTCACCTCCTCAAAAGGACGCATGAGCCTACAGGCTCCATGCGTCCAGTAACGTGGCTAAAAAATTCCCAGCTCCGCAGAGGCTGTCCTACCACCCCGGTCATACAAATACTCGTTAACGGCTTTTTCTTGTTGGAGCAGGCGGTCGAACATTAGGAGTGTTGAATTCCAATGTGTTGGGCTTTTGCAAATCAAGCGCCTCACTGGCATGTTGTTTCACCGCTGGATATCGGAAAAGTGCGCCATGGTCGTGTAGGAATGCCTCAAATGGCCACACACCTTCCTGGCCTGCTTCAGGATGTCCTGAAAAGCCTGGGTACTTATGCACAAAGCGTTGTACGATCAGATTACACACATGTGCCATGCACGGCACATGTGTCAACTTGCCCAATTTCAATGCCGCCACCAAATTACTTCCGTTGTCAGAAACCACTTTGCCAATCTCCAGTTGGTGCGGAGTCAGCCCCTGATCCACCAGTGCATTCAGGGTGGACAGGAGTGCTGGTCCGGTGTGACTCTCTGCTTTCAGGCAAGTCAACCCCAAGACGGAGTGACACTGCCATATCCGGGATGTGGAATAGTACATGGGGAGCTGGGGGGGTGCCGTTGATGTGGAGCAAGACGCAGCAACAGAAGAGGACTCAGCCAAGGAGGTTATGGAAGAGGATGGAGTAGGAGGAGTAGAGGAGGTAGCAGCAGGCCTGCCTGCAAGTCGTGGCAGTGTCACCAACTCCTCCTCTGCAGAGCCACGCATTCCATGCTTGGCAGCCGTCAGCAGGTTTAACCAATGTGCAGTGTAGGTGATATACCTGCCCTGACCATGCTTTGCAGACCAGCTATCAGTGGTCATATGGACCCTTGCCTCAACACTGTGTGCCAGACATGCCATTACTTCCTTTCGCACAATCAAGTACAGGTTGGGGATTGCCTTTTGTGCAAAGAAATTTCAGCTGGGTACCTTCCACCGCAGTGTCCCAATAGCTACAAATTTTTTGAACGCCTCAGATTCCACCAGCTTGTATGGTAAAAGCTGGCGGGCTAAAAGTTCAGACAAGCTAGCTGTCAGACGCCGGGCAAGGGGGTGACTTTGTTACATTGGCTTCTTACACTCAAACATGTCCTTGACAGACACCTGACTGTGGGCAGATGAGCAGGAACTGCTCCGGAAGAGAGACTGAGTGGCAGATGGTTGAGAGGGGGCAAGGAGGACAGCAGTGATTGACGTGGCTGAAGATGCTGGACCAGGAGGAGGAATGGCGGCTTTGAGTTTGTGTGCTGCTTCTACTCATGTGTTGATCCCATAGGCGTATGTGATGTACGATCATGTGCCTTCGCAAAGCAGTTGTACCTAGGTGGGTGTTGGACTTACCACGATCAGTTTCTTTTGGCACAGGTTGCAAATGGCATCGCTGTTGTCAGAGGCAGACACACAAAAAAATGCCACACTGCTGAGCTCTGCGATGACGGCATTCTGGTGGTGGCAACAGCATGCGTTGATTGGCGTGCTATCTGGCTGACCCCAGGTGCTGATGCATGCTGTCTGACTGTTCCACTAGCTCCTTGCGACGACCTCCTCCTGCTTCCAACTTGTCTCCTCCTCTCTGTCTCCCCATCTGAACTTTTCCCCTGTTCTTCTTCTCTTCTAGCGGGCACCCATGTGACATCCACGGACGCATCGTCATCATCAACCGTTTCACTTGTATCTGACAAATCAACAAAGGAAGCAGCAGCGGGTACAACATCATCATCATCATCATCACACCGTACGTCCATGTCTGTAATGCTGCCTGACTGAGACATATCACTGTTATCTACATCCTCTGTCAATGATGGTTGCACATCACTCATTTCTCCCAACTGATGTGTAAAAAACTCCTCTGACAGATCAAGTGAAGCGGCTGTGGTGCTAGTGTTGGTGGTGGCAGCAGGCGGGCGAGTGGTAAATTGAGAGGTGCCCGAAGATAAGCTGGAGGAGGATGGTGCGTCAAGGTTTGGAGCGGAAGCTATAGAAGATTGGGTGTCCTGTGTTAAAAAGTCAACTATTTCCTCAGAACTTTTCGAGTTCATGGGACGTGGCCTCTGAACACTGGGCATTATTCTAGGGCCAAAGGGAATCACAGCACCACAACCATGACGGCACCTGCGGGGTGGCCTGCCTCTGCCTGTCATTTTTTTTTAAATTTACACTTACACTACTATTAAACAAGATATAAGTGGTGGCACTGGGCAAGTGGGCACAGTATACGCTGTGAGCCAGACACAAAAAAGCAGACTGATGTTTCACAGTCCAAAAAGTTTTTATTTTTTTAAATGTACACTTACACTACTATTAAACAAGATATGAGTGGTGGCACTGGGCAAGTGGGCACAGTATACGCTGTGAGTCTGACACAAAAAAACAGACTGATGTTTCACAGTCAAAAAAGTTTTTTTTGTTTTTAAATGTACACTTACACTACTATTAAACAAGATATGAGTGGTGGCACTGGGCAAGTGGGCACAGTATACGCTGTGAGCCTGACACAAAAAAACAGACTGATGTTTCACAGTCAAAAAAGTTTTTTTTGTTTTTAAATGTACACTTACACTACTATTAAACAAGATATGAGTGGTGGCACTGGGCAAGTGGGCACAGTATATGCTGTGAGCCTGACACAAAAAAGCAGACTGATGTTTCACAGTCCAAAAAGTTTTTATTTTTTTAAATGTACACTTACACTACTATTAAATAAGATATGAGTGGTGGCACTGGGCAAGTGGCCCAGTATAAGCTGTGAGCCTGAAACAAAAAAGCAGACTGATGTTTCACAGTCCAAAAAGTTTTTTTTGTTTTTAAATGTGCACTTACACTACTATTAAACAAGATATGAGTGGTGGCACTGGGCAAGTGGGCACAGTATACGCTGTGAGCCTGACACAAAAAAGCAGACTGTTTCCCAGTCCAAAAAGTTTTTATTTTTTTAAATGTACACTTACACTACTATTAAACAAGATATGAGTGGTGGTACTGGGCAAGTGGGCACAGTATATGCTGTGAGCCTGACACAAAAAAGCAGACTGATGTTTCACAGTCCAAAAAGTTTTTTTTTTTTTTTAAATGTACACTTACACTACTATTAAACAAGATATGAGTGGTGGCACTGGGCAAGTGGGCACACTATACAATGTGAGCCTGATACAAAAAAGAAGACTGATGTTTTACAGTCCAAAAAGTTTTTGTTTATTTAAATGTACACTTACACTACTATTAAATACGATATGAGTGGTCTCACTGGGCAAGTGGCCCAGTATAAGCTGCGAGCCTGACACAAAAAAGCAGACTGATGTTTCCCAGTCCAAAAAGTTTTTTTTTTAAAATGTACACTTACACTACTATTAAACAAGATATGAGTGGTGGCACTGGGCAAGTGGGCCCAGTATAAGCTGTGAGCCTGAAACAAAAAAGCAGACTGATGTTTCACAGTCCAAAAAGTTTTTTTTGTTTTTAAATGTACACTTACACTACTATTAAACAAGATATGAGTGGTGGCACTGGGCAAGTGGACACAGTATATGCTGTGAGCCTGACACAAAAAAGCAGACTGATGTTTCACAGTCCAAAAAGTTTTTATTTTTTTAAATGTACACTTACACTACTATTAAACAAGATGTGAGTGGTGGCACTGGGCAAGTGGGCACACTATACAATGTGAGCCTGATACAAAAAAGAAGACTGATGTTTTACAGTCCAAAAAGTTTTTGTTTATTTAAATGTACACTTACACTACTATTAAATAAGATATGAGTGGTGGCACTGGGCAAGTGGCCCAGTATAAGCTGCGAGCCTGACACAAAAAAGCAGACTGATGTTTCCCAGTCCAAAAAGTTTTTTTTTTAAAATGTACACTTACACTACTATTAAACAAGATATGAGTGGTGGCACTGGGCAAGTGGGCCCAGTATAAGCTGTGAGCCTGAAACAAAAAAGCAGACTGATGTTTCACAGTCCAAAAAGTTTTTTTTGTTTTTAAATGTACACTTACACTACTATTAAACAAGATATGAGTGGTGGCACTGGGCAAGTGGGCACAGTATACGCTGTGAGCCTGACACAAAAAAGCAGACTGATGTTTCACAGTCCAAAAAGTTTTTTGTTTTTAAATTTACACTACTGTTACACCAGATATGAGTGGTGGCACTGGCCAAGTGGGCACAGTATATGCTGTGAGCCTGGCATACACGCTGGCAGGCAACTGCAATTAGATTACACAAGCAGACTGATGTTTCACAGTCAAAAAAGTTTTTTTTTTTTAAATTTTCACTACTGTTACACCAAATATGAGTGGTGGCACTGGGCAAGTGGGCCTGGCACACACTCTGGCAGGCACACAACTGCAATTAGATTACACAAGCAGACTGATGTTTCACAGTCAAAAAAGTTTTTTTTTTTTAAATTTACACTACTGTTACACCAGATATGAGTGGTGGCACTGGGCAAAAAAAAAATAATGTTCTAGCCCTAAAAAGGGCTTTTTTGGGGTGCTGTCCTTACAGCAGAGATCAGATGAGTCCTTCAGGACTGTAGTGGACACTGAATACACTAGCCTAGCTATCAATTTCCTTATTAAATCACCAGCAGCTACACTGTCCCTCCTCTCACTAACAATGCAGCTTCTGAATGAATCTAAAATGGCTGCTGTCCAGGAGCTGGGAGGGTCTGGGAGGGAGGGTCTGCTGCTGATTAGCTGGAATGTGTCCGCAGACTGTGAGATACAGGGTCAAAGTTTACTCAATGATGATGAATACGGGGCGGATCAAACATTGCATATGTTCGCCCACCGCGGCGAATGCGAACAAGCTATGTTCGCCGGGAACTAATCGCTGGCGAACTATTTGCGACATCACTAGTCTCTATATACATATATACAAATATAAATACATATGTACACATATATAGACATATACAGTATATACATACATATACATTTCTAGCTCCTTAAGGACCGGGCATTTCAGACAAAAACTTCCCTAAAAGACCAGAGCCTTTTTAGAATTTTTGCCATCACTACATTTAAACAGAAATAGAGCCTTTTTTTATATTTACCTATCAAAACTATATATATATTTTTAGCAGACAACCCAAAGTATTGATCTAGGCCCATTTTGATATATTTCATGCCACCATTTTACCGCCAAATGTGATCAAATAAAAAAAAACCCCACTAACTTTTTCACAATTTTAGGCTTCTCACTGAAATTATTTACAAACAGCTTGTGCAATTATGGCACAAATGGTTGTAAATGCTTCTCTGGGATCCCCTTTGTTCAGAAATAGTAGACATATTTGCTTTGGCATTGCTTTTTGGTAATTAGAATGCCGCTAAATTCCACTGCGCACCATACTTGTATTATGCCCAGCAGTGAAGGTGTTAATTAGGTAGCTTATAGGGTTAATTTTAGCTTTAGTGTAGAGATCAGCTTCCCACCTGACACATCCCACCCCCTGATCCCTCCCTGACCCCCCTCAAACAGCTCTATTCCCTCTCCCCCCTTACAATTGTCACCGCCATCTTAAGTACTGGCAGAAAGTCTGCCAGTATGAAAATAAAAGCCTTTTTTTATATATATATTTTTTTAAATATATTTGCTGCAGTGTAGGTTCCCCCCTAACCCCCCAACCTCCCTGATCCCCCCCAAAAAAGCTCTCTAACCCTCCCCCTCTACCTATTTGCCACCATCTTAGGTACTGGCAGCTGTCTGCCAGTACCCAGTTTGCTGCAAAATTGGATTTAAAAAAAAAAAATATATAAAAGTTCAATTTTTTTGACGACTTCCCTGTAGCGTGGCCAAGCAATCCCACCCACTCCCACCCTCCTTCCGCCTCCTCCAGCGATGGGCCGCCCACCTGCCTTCCTCATTACACTCCTACCCACCAACGGTCAGCACCACTGCTATGCGATGCAAAGATGGCCACAGAGTGGCCCTCTCTGCATCGACAACTCTGCAAGTCTATTTCTGCAGTGCCCCACTTTTTGAGTGAGATTGCGGAAGAGAGAAGCCCAGGACTGCCAGCTGGTTCTTAACGGGCTAGACATGTATATGTATGTATATCTATGTTAAAGCCCTATGCCTGCTTTTTTTCTTACACCTGAGATCTTATATCTTTGAGCCCTTATAACTTTTTCGTGTGCAATTGTTTTTAAAATATTTTTTATTAGATAATGTTATTATGAATGTAACTGTACTTTGTAAAGTATTTTTGATGTATTTTGTAGGACTTTTTAGTTTCGAGAAACAGTTAACCAGAGCTCTGAAGTTGCGGTAATCCTTCTAGCGTAAATCGCGATTACACTCAAGCAATCACCTTTATTTTTCAATTGTAGTATGAGCAATAAGCCTGACGAGTGCAAACACTCATGATAAACTCTTTATCGCTCACTAGCAAATGTTTGTGCTCCACTCATAATCTGGCCCTTGTTGTTTCCCTAGGCCAGTCTGCATACAGTGAATCATCTGAATTGCTAGATATGACACACGCTGACTGCTGTTGACTGTCCCAGATATGTTGGAGTTTTCTGCCCATGAAGAATAGCTGTATCTGCAAGAATGAAAATGGACAACTGCAAGTGTCAGTAGCAAAGTGTTTTAGAACATGAGTGTGAACGTGCTACAAAGGACTGCAAGGCAATGCACAGCAATGTGTTGCATCCTAGTGTACTATACAAAGTACACACATCCCTGTCACAGAAAGGAAGCTAATTAGCATATTGCATCATTTGTTTGAAAACTGTATCCAGGAGTGTTAAGGAGCTGTGATGTTTGATAAATGTTTAGAGATGCACCTGCATAAATTCCAAAGAATAATAAAGATTTTGCCTAAAAGAGGGAAAAAAAGGTTATGTATGTGAATAATCAATCAAAAGTGATATGGATAAATACTGCACTAGTCCAACAAGTTCAATAACTATTGTTCCTTCTTGGTCTAGGCTGCTTCTTGGTCAGGGTCTTGGTGAACCTTGATGGCAAGGAAATCTACGTTTAAAGTACATTTAACCAACACATATTTTATTCTACCACATGGTGGCAGCATAAAATAATCTTTAAATTGATTGTAAAGTTGCATTGATGGCAAGGAAATCTAAAACACAAAGGAAACAATGGTGCTAAAATGTCCTAGCAAAGTCTATGTCAAAGTGGTATGAAATAGTGTGCAGAATACTCACAAAAAGAGCACACCTCTAGGTGCTCTATTAGCAGGATACACAGGTACTCCAATATTCACTCATCAGAATTTAACAATAAAATGGATCTTCGTGGCAAGGTGTAATTGCATTAAAATCTTTATTACAAACTTAAAAGGCTACGCGGTTTAAGTTTTAAGCAAATTTATTAAAAAAGGGGGTCCCATTATTCCTCTTCCCCCCTTAACATATTTTGCTGAGATCCAGTTATTTTGATATATTTTTGCTTAGATTTTGACCTAATTTACTCTAATCTGATATATGGTTGGCTAATAGAATGGGAGTACTAATATAGTATACCTCTCTGGGTATTTTTACTGACTGATTATCATATACTGAAGTTGGATTTGGCCACACTGATACCGGCCAAAACAGAACATTACTTAATGTGTCTCACGGAATGCTAGATGGAGTAAATAAGGGACACGTGTACAAACAAACAGATCATTATTTTTTAATAAAGAGATACTGTAGATGGTCTGTAGATACACAAGTGCATCTTTACAGAGCATTAAGATGCACATTACCAGCGACAGCATTATAAATTAGATTGAGTACTAAGCTGCATATTACCAGCGAACGTATTATACGTTAGATCAAATTTCTTACTGGGTTGTCATGAGATGAGTAATAACATAATTCTATGTTAACAGAGTGCTACTCTTGCCACTGCAGTGTGGATTAGTTATATACCCATTGTCTGACCTAAAATCTTTTACACTCTAACAAACATGCTTGAGTTCTCCTGGTCCGTAAAAATGTGGTGGAATTCTACCCCCCTCCCCTCATCACCGTTTAGGGCACCGGACAGGAAGAACCACACACAGCTCTGTAAAAGGATGTGAGGATCATATTTAAAATTGACAGAGCTGTGAGTGTGAGATTCATGTCCGTTTTTCAGTAGTTGGCAAGTAAATGGAAAGTAAGGAAGGGGGTGAGATTATACTACATTTTTGTGAAGCAGAGAAGGTAAAAACAACAGATTTGTTTAGCCTGTTTTGGGGAGAATTTGCGACGCTTCACATTTGTACACAGTGCATTGTCAGGCTAGTTACATCTCCAGCACGAGAAAGACGGTGACTTCCTGCTTTAAGCCCACTAGTTAGGGAGCGTGGGGAAAGCTTTAGCCCTGTAACAAGTCAGTGTGATGTACGTCTAAAAATACAGCAAGGTTTTTTCTAATTTTTACCACATTTAGCAGCAAAATAGCTAATGCATATTAATTGCAAACTTTATCTACATAACAAGCTTTATTAAAATAGCCCTTATTTTTTGGGGGTAAACTGTCCCTTTAATTTTCCGTTGTTCTCTCCAAGTATTGGTCTTTGTTTTACCGACAGATATAAGATAAAGAAGCATGTATATCTACACAATGTGATAAAGTAATGAGATCTGATCATACCTACAAGCTTAACCCATTTTATTAGGTTGTTGCATCAAAACACAAACGGCTAGATTACAAGTTGTGCGTTAAGGTAAAAAAGCAGCGTTAAGAGGTGTAAAGCTGCTTTTTCACTACCGCTGCTATTACGAGTCTTGAAGGTTTAGGGTCACCTCACACTTCTTTGGTCATACCGCAAAATGACTTACGTAAACTTTGTAAAGTCCTTTTTCTATGGGACTTCCATAGCACCGGTATTACGAGTCTGTCCTGGGAGGCCAAAAAGTGAGCGGTACACCCTACCCTGTCAAGAGTCCTAACGCATTTAAAATTCAGTAGTTAAGAGTTTTATGGTACAACGCTGTAACATAAAACTCATAGCTAAAGTGCTAAAAAGTACACTAATACCCATAAACTACCTATTACCCCTTAAACCGAGGCCCTCCCACATCGCAAACACTAAAATAACATTTTTAACCCCTAATATGCCGCTCCGGACACCGCCGCCACCTAAATTATATTTATGAACCCCTAATCTGCTGCCACCAACAACGCCGACACCTACATTATATTTATTAACCCCTAATCTGCCGCCCCCAATGTCACCGCAACCTACCTACACTTATTAACCCCTTATCTGCTGTCCCTAACATCGCCGCCACCTACCTACATTTTATTAACCCCAATCTGCCGCCCCCAACGTCGCCGCCACTATACTAAATGTATTAACCCCTAAACCTAAGTCTAACCCTAACCCTAACAGCCCCTAACTTAAATATAATTTTAAAAAAATCTAACTAAAAATTCCTATAATTACCTAAATAATTCCTATTTAGAACTAAATACTTACCTATAAAATAAACCCTAAGCTAGCTACAATATAACTAATAGTTACATTGTATCTATCTTAGGGATTATTTTTATTTTACAGGCAAGTTTGTATTTATTTTAACTAGGTAGAATAGTTATTAAATAGTTATTAACTATTTAATAACTACCTAGCTAAAATAAATACAAAAGTACCTGTAAAATAAAGCCTAACCTAAGTTACAATAACACCTAACACTACACTATAATTAAATAAATTAACTAAATTAAATACAGTTACCTAAATTAAATTAAATTAAATTAGCTAAAGTACAAAAACAAACAAACACTAAATTACAGAAAATAATAAACAAATTACAAGATATTTAAACTAATTACACCTAATCTAATAGCCCTATCAAAATAAAAAAAGCCCCCCCAAAATAAAAAAAACCCTAGCCTAAACTAAACTAACATTAGTTTTTTTTTTACAGGTAAAAGAGCTGATTACTTTGGGGCAATGCTCTGCAAAAGGCCCTTTTAAGGGCTATTGGTAGTTTTGTTTAGGCTAGGGTTTTTTTTTTATTTTGGGGGGCATTTTTTTTATTTTGATAGGGCTATTAGATTAGGTGTAATTAGTTTAAATATCTTGTAATTTGTTTAATATTTTCTGTAATTTTGTGTGTTTTTTTGTACTTTAGCTAATTTAATTTAATTTAATTTAGGTAATTGTATTTAATTTAGTTAATTTATTTAATTGTAGTGTAGTGTTAGGTGTTATTGTAACTTAGGTTAGGTTTTATTTTAGCTATTTAGTTATTAAATAGTTAATAACTATTTAATAACTATTCTACTTAGTTAAAATAAATACAAACTTGCCTGTAAAATAAAAATAAACCCTAAGCTAGATACAATGTAACTATTAGTTATATTGTAGCTAGCTTATGGTTTATTTTATAGGTATTTAGTTTTAAATAATAATAATTTAGCTAATTATAGTAATTTTATTTAGATTTATTTTAATTATATTTAAGTTAGGGGGTGTTAGAGTTAGACTTATGTTTAGGGGTTAATACATTTAGTATAGGGGCAGCGACGTTGGGGCAGCAGATTAGGGGTTAATAAATATAATGTAGGTGTCGGCGATGTTGGGGGCAGCAGATTAGGGGTTCATAAATATAATGTAGGTGGTGGCGGTGTCCGGAGTGGCAGATTAGGGGTTAATAAGAACAATGTAGGTGCGGCAATGTTGGGGGCGGCAGATTAGGGGTTAATAAGTGTAAGATTAGGGGTGTTTAGACTCGGGGTTCATGTTAGGGTGTTAGGTGTAGACATAAATTTTATTTCCCCATAGGAATCAATGGGGCTGCGTTACTGAGTTTAACGCTGCTTTTTTGCAGGTGTTAGACTTTTTCTCAGCCGGCTCTCCCTGTTGATTCCTATGGGGAAATTGTGCACGAGTATGTACGACCAGCTCATCGCTGACTTAAGTCTGCATCATCATCAAACTAAGTTTAATGAATAAAAAAAAAATTTACTTGCATTTTTCTGCAATCAGTTCTCTGCATTGTTAGCATGTTAGATAATACTGGGTCTGCACCTATTATATGCATTTCAATAGTAACATAATACAATATTTTTAAAGCTTTGAAATGAAGATGTTAAATGCTAAACAGCATTATAAACCTAATAATATAGATTGTATCATCATCAAACTAAGTTTAATGAACAAATAAATTTGCTAACAGCACCTAATTAAATAATCACACAACAGACTGCATCATCATCAAACTAAGTTTAATGAATAAAAACGTTTTTTTACTTGCATTTTTCTGCAATCAGTTCTCTGCATTGTTAGCATGTTAGATACAATTGGGTCTGCACCTATTCTATGCATTTCAATCTGCAGTAATTAATAGGCAGTTAGGCACCCTCACCTCAAGCAGCGGGACAGGAAGATAATAGGGAAGT
Organism: Bombina bombina; assembly: GCF_027579735.1. Taxonomy (NCBI): domain Eukaryota; kingdom Metazoa; phylum Chordata; class Amphibia; order Anura; family Bombinatoridae; genus Bombina; species Bombina bombina. The sequence continues at coordinate 135,902,095 of NC_069506.1, forward strand.
GGCTGCTCGATAGCTAATGTCTGTTCTGTGTACACAGATCAATTTCAGACCTGTTAAGTTGCATAACTTTGCTGCAAAACAAGCAGACAGCTCCACCTACTGGCTGTTTTAATTAGTGCATTGCTTTCCAAAGCTTTTCAATAGCAGTCACATGACTGAAAAAAAGGTTGTTATTCTGAAGCGGCGCAAATTGAACCGGCATAAACCGAGGACCACCTGTAATGTACCCATTTCAAACTCAGAGTATGTGATGAATGCCCAACTGTGATGGGAATGGTGTCTTGACTTCTAAAATCAATCAGTTAAAGATGCAGTGATATAACACAATAGGTATAAAGGGACACAACTTGGAGGGAAAAGTTCCAAAGGTCCTAGGGGAAGGACAAGCGTTATGACAAACTAACATATTTAGAGGATTTTACCACTGGATTCTGTATTGTTTTAGCCAGAGAATGTTATGACAGTTAATAGTTTTGATTTACTACTCATACAGTGTTTAATTGTTGAACAAAAAGTCTTCTGGACTTTTTATATCCCGGAAAACTGAGTAAAGAGAGGAGAGAACATTCCGAACTCATCATTTTCTTTTGGGAGGATGGAATCGTATGGAGGACAGTGTTATTTAAAATATAGATAATAATTGAAAAAGAAGGACATTTAACTAACAAACGTAAAGACTTTTGAGTTCTAGCAGGTTGTCACCGCTTGTGAGGTGCGAGCCTTGTTTGCCTGGTGCTTATTAAATGTCGGCTAAAGTCTCTGAAATGCTTAAACTGCCATCTATATCTATGGCTAGATAATGGATTTACAATGGATTTATATTAGAGTGAAGTGGCATTAATAGACATAATGGGGCCTATTTATTGAATGCCTGTCCGACATGATCCGATCAGCGGATCATGTCCGACAGAAATCGCTGAATGCGGATAGCAATACGCTCTGCGCATTCAGCATTGCACCAGCAGCTCTTGTTTACTGCTGGTGCAACGCCGCTCCCTGCAGATTCGTGGCCAATCGGCCACCAGCAGGGGGTGTCAATCAACCTGATCATATTCGATCGGGTTTATTTCACGCGAGTTCTGTCCGCCCCCTCAGAGCAGGCAGACAGGTTATGGAGCAGCGGTCTTTAGACCGCTGCTTCATAACTGGTGTTTCTGGCGAGACTGAATGCTGGCCAGAAACACGGGGCTTCAAGCTCCATACGGAGCTTGATAAATGGGCCCCAATGACATAAAACAAATAAATTAAATGTACATGAATATATTTCAAATTCAAAAATAAGTATTTTTCCAATATATATATATATACATTAGCAAAATTGCTTATAGTAAAAGTTAATACAGTTGAGTCATTGTTGACAAAATATAAACTCTGTGAGCAGGAATATTATTTTACAGTAAGCTCTTTGAAACATTGCCTTTTCCTTTTGTATTTGTTTTGTTAAGCCTGTTTTACGTATCTGTATTTATTTTATACCATGAATCAGTATTATTATGTACCCCTACTTAATGATACTTATTAATGATATTAATAAAAATGTAGGTGTTCACGGTATATGTAGATATGCTCCATGACATAAGCAGTATTACTAGAAGCATTTTTCTTGTTCTTAGAATTAAAATATTTTTTTTTTTAGGTATGCTCAAACTGATTTCTAAACCATTGAAGGCCGCTCTTATTTCAAAAAAGCCAACCTGATGACAATACTCTGTCACCACTCAAGGGGGCGCTAATAAACACTGAATATATATAATGCTAAATCACCAATATAGTATCAACAGATTGCTAAATATATGGCAAAAATATATAGTGTATATACAGTGTAATAAAATATACAAAATGATGTAACTTATCAGTCCATAGATGAGTCAATCACTACAAAAGTAATGTCCATTTGGACTGGCTTCCAATGGTCTTTTGCTCTTGAATTCACGGCAGCTCCTTTTGTTTTATACCATCACAGATTCCAGTTCGCCTCTTATTTCAGTGCATTTTGACAGTGTTTCAAAGTTAGATAGTGCTAGTTCACACGTGTCATATAGCTAAATTTGTGCTCACTCCTGTGGAGATATTAATGAGTCAGCACTGATTGACTAAAATGCAAGTCTTTCAAAAGATCTGAGATAAGGGAGCAATCTGAAAAAGCTTTACATACAAGGTAATCACAGAGGTAAAAAGTGTATTACTATAACAGTGTTGGCTATGTAGAACTGGGGAATGGGTACTAAAGGGATTATCTATCTATTTAAATAATAATCATTTTCAAGTAGACTGCCCCTTTAATATAAGGGCTGACTATGTTCTGGTCACAGCAACTGTCAAAGCCATTCAAGCTCTCCTCTTTCACTGACCACATTCAACAGCAAAATACTAGACTCTCAGAAACATTCATTATTAAAGGTCTACCAAAATGTGCTTAAAGGGACAGTAAAAAAAAATGAATTTAAAGGGACAGTAAAAAAATTAAACTTTTATGATTCAGATACAGCATAACATTTTAAACAACTTTCCAATTTACTTCTGTTATCAAATTTGCTTAATTTCCGTAGTATCTTTTATTGAAGAGTAAAACTAGGTAGGCTCATAAAAACTCGTGTGCACGTGTCTTTAGTACTTTACGGTAGCAGTTTTTTACAACATTATTTATAGCTTTGTTATACAATGTTGCAAAAACACTGCTGCCATAGAGTACTAAAGACACGTGCACACTCCTGTTCTCTTATGAGCCAACCTAGTTTTACGCTTCAATAATAGATACCAAGAGAACAAAGCAAATTTGATAACAGAAGTAAAATTGCAAACATGTTTAAAATTGCATGCTCTATCTCACTGGTTTTCAAACCTGTCCTCAGGCCTCCCCAACAGGCCAGGTTTTCAGGAGTACCTTGGATGAGAGCAGATAAAATAACCATGTTTACTAATCAGCTGATTATTTCACCTGTGCTCCAGTTCAGATATCCTCAAAATGAGGCCTGTTAGGGAAGCCTGACCCAGTTCTCTGTCTGAATCATGAAAGTTTAATTTTGACTTTATTGTCCCTTTATGTTCTTTTATGCTTCTGTGACCACTTTTGGAAAGAGCAGGACATATATGGAGAAAGTCAATAACAGACAACCCATCAAGATCTACTAGCCACAGTTTTAATGCAACTAGCAGCGTTATCTTAGCATCCTCTACTTGGTTAGACAACTCTTTAGTGTGTATGGGACTGAGTGATAAAGATTGCATGGAAATGGTTTTAAATGATCTAGCCATGATCATTTGTCAGTACATCTTACAATTGTGGGATGGATCTGGGGTAATAAAGAAGTGTGGTAAGGATCTATATAGGGATTTACAACTATTACACCATAAGAAATGAGTGATTACTTAGAAGAATTCTATAAAAATGAAGGAAGGCTCTATTTGGCACAGCATACATCTTACTCTCATGGCTGGATAGAGGGAGAAATGAAATCTGCTCCAAGAGCCTCCATTTCTATAAATAAAACAAATCACAATCACCTAAATTACAAGTTTTGCGCTAAACAGGGTACATGAGTAACGCAAAAAAATGAGCATTATTGGACTTTCCATAGCAATGCCATTACAAGTTAATGAAAAACCTCCTTGTGCTGTGCGATATGGTGCAATAAGATCCATACTGCACAAAAGCCAAGAGCTGAGTTTACGTGCTCATGAAAGCTTTCCCCCATTCGAAAAAAACTAACACCTGTGATTGTGGAATGGAGCTCACAGTAATGCAATCCCCATTGATGTCTATGGGGAAAGAAAAGTTAAGTTTAAACCTAACACGCTAACATTAATGCCAAGTCTAAACACCCCTAATTCACCGCCCAACATCGCAGACAATAACCCCTAAACTGCCACCCTCTGACATTGCCTACACTAAATAAATATATTAACCCCTAAACCGCCGGCCCCCCACATTGTCGACACTAAATAAACATATTAACCTCTAAACCGCTGGCCCCCACATTACCAACACTAAATTAAACTATTAACCCCTAAACCTAACACTCCCCCCAACTTTAAATTTAAAGTTACAATATAACTATCTTAAAATAAAAAAAAACTTACCGGTGAAATAAAAAAAAAAAACCTAAGATTAAACTATAAATTAACCTAACATAACTATTCTAATAAAAAAAAATATAATATCAATTAAAAATCCTAAATTACATGATTAAAAAAACCTAACACTACGAAAAATAAAAAACAGTAAGATTACAAAAAAGAAAAATGAAATTATCCAAAATTATAACAATTACACCTAATCTAATGCCCCTATAAAAATAAAAATAAAACCAAAATAAAAACATCCCCTATCCTAACACTAAACTACCAATAGCATCCCCCACCCAACCAATCCCCTAAAATAAAAAACCTAATTCTAAAAAAATCATAAAATACCCATTTCCCCTAAAAGGGCATTTGTATAGGCATTGCCCTTAAAAGGGCATTCAGATCGTTTACTGCCCTTAAAAGGGCATTCAGCTCTTTTACACTGCCCATCCCTAATCTTTAACCCCCCCCCAAAAAAAACCCCACTAACCCCTGAAAATCTACTCACAGTTCCTGAAGTTCGGTCATCCATCCACATCCAGGCGGTGAGAAGTCTTCATCCAGGCACCAATATCTTAATCCATCGTGGGGCATCTTCTTTCTTCATCCCGGGGGCGTGAAGCTGTGGAGGCGCGGAGATGTCCAGGACCAGCGATGACATCCAGTGCGGAGCGTCCTCTTCATACAATCACCGTCATAAACTGAAGCTTGAATGCAAGGTACCTGTTTAAAAATGGGGTACCTTACATTCCTATTGGCTGACATTTTCAAATCAGCCAATAGGATGAGAGCTACTGAAATCCTATTGGCTGATTTGAACAGCAAATAGGATTTCTACTGAAATTCTATTTGCTGTTCAAATCAGCCAATAGCATTTCAATAGAAATCCTATTGGCTGTTTAATTCAGCCAATAGGATCTCAGTAGCTCTCATCCTATAGGCTGATTTGAAAATGTCAGCCAATAGGAATGCAAGGTACTCCATTTTTAAATGGGTATCTTGCATTCAAGCTTCAGTGTATGGCGGTAATCGTATGAAAAGGATGCTCTGTGCTGGATATCATCGCTGGTCCTGGACAACTCCGCGCCGTCACAGCTCCACGCCACCGGGATGAAGAAAGAAGGTCCCCCCATGATGGATGAAAAAATCGACGTCTGGATGAAGACTTCTCGCCGCCTGGATGAGGATGGATGACCGGACTTCAAGATCCGTGAGTAGATTTTCAGGGGTTAGTGTTAGGTTTTTTTTTGGAGGTGTTTTTTTTTTTTAAGATTAGGGATTGGCAGTGTAAAAGAGCTGAATGCACTTCGAAGGGCAGTAAGAGAGCTCAATGCCATTTTAAGGACAATGCCCATACAAATGCCCCTTTATGGGCAATGGGTAGCTTAAGATTTTTTTAGATCTAGGTTTTTTTATTTTGGGGGGTTGGTTGGGTGGGGGGTTTTCCTTTAGGGGGACTTTGTAATTTTTTATAGTTAAAAGAACTGTTTAACTTAGGGCAATGCCCTACAAAATGCCCTTTCAAGGGCTATTGGTAGTTTAGTGTTAGGTTAGGGGGTGTTTTTATTCTGGGTGGCTTATTTATTTTTAATGAGGTATTAGATTAGGTGTAATTGTTATTATTTTGGATAATTTAGTTTTTTATTTTTGTATTAGTAGTGTTTTCATTTTTCGTAATTTTAGCGTTTTTTTTGTAATGCTAGATTTTTTTAAATATTTTTGTAGTATTAGGTTTATTTAAGTTTGTAATTTTTTTTTTTTTCGTAGTGTTAGGTTTTTTTTAATAATGTAATTTAGGATTTTTAATTGATACTTCATTTTATTTTATTAGAATAGTTATATTAGATTAATTTATAGTTTAATCTTCCTTTTTTTTAATTTCACAGGTAAGTTATTTATTTTAAGATAGTTATACTGTAACTTTTAATCTAAAGTTAGGGGGGTATTAGGTTTAGGGGTTAATAGTTTAATTTAGTGCTTTGCAATGGGGGGGCGGTGGTTTAGGGGTTAATAGGTTTAGTTTATTAGTTATGATGTTGTGGGGCGGCGGTTTAGGGGTTAATAGGTTTATTTTAGTGTCGGCGATGTGGGTGGGCAGCATATTAGGGGTTAATAGATATAATATAGTATTTGCAATGCAGGAGGATGGTGGTTTAGGGGTTAATAGGTAGTTTATGGATGTTAGTGTACTTTTTAACATTTTAGTTATGAGTTTTGTGAAACATTTTTGTTTTGCAAAATCCATAACTACTTGTCTCAGATTGCGGAATGGCTCACAGCATTATAGGCCACAACGCAAGCATTTTAGCCTGACCGCACAACCTGTAATACAGCGCTATGGAGTGCGGAATGGAGGGTTGCATTAAGGCTAAAATGATTGTGGTATAGCTATACCGCAGCGACTTGTAATATGCGTTATGTGCCATTCCACAAGCCAATTTTTCAGTGGTATAGCCATACCGCACCATAACGCAAAACTTGTAATTTAGCTGAATATTATGAAAATTTGTAAAATAGTTACAAATCTGGAATAAAATACATATCAATTTTTATATTTGTAGTTTTGCTCTAGTGTTTTTATCTGTGGATCACAAGCAGCGATGATAACCAACTTATTATTTACTCAACAAGAGTTCAAACAGAAAAGTAGCTCTCCCATAAATATAAATACAAAAATGCTGGAGAAACGAATAACTGCAGAAAATTGTAAGCTGTACGCTATATCCCATGTGAAGTATTTTGTCTTGATAATTCCATTATCTTTTATAAGCAAACCAAAACCATGGAATAGAAATAAAACACTTACAATTTTGTAGCTGCGGATTTCGGGCGTGAAATTCAAATGTCTTTATTTTCCTCCAAGCTATGTTGGCGTGAAAAACATCTGGCGTTTCACCAGGTAAACACTGCTGGCCATGTATCCATTACAGCCTATATGCCTCCTACGTGACTCACGTTCCTCTCACACAGGTACCAGGTACCCTATGGGTGTCCTTAATGAACGGCAACAATACAATACAAAATACCCAGACCGGCTCGTGCTGGTACTGATATAAAAGAAAGTTCTTTATTCCAAACATTAAAAGTAGCAAATACACCAAAAGACCACTAACAAGTAAGCAGCTACTGCCATGATAAAAAGTTAAAGCTACAACCTTAGCCCGAATGACGTCACTGACGCGTTTCAGGTGTCTCCCATAATCATAGTTGACATCACTATGGCTCCCTCTCCTTTTAAGAAGGTATGTAAAAGGTGTTTGCATCATTAGCAAAAAAGCCCTGTGATTAGGGATAGAATACCATTACCTAAATATTTATAAAATGAGAGTTCTCATCATTTTAACATTATAAGCATATAACAATGTAAGCATATAGCATTCAATCATCGGTTAACAAATATAATAACATCCTTGCAAAAGTATTATACTCAACAGATAAGTACAGAAAAATATATGTGTTGCGATCTTACATTATTGAAAAAACCTTAACAACAAAAAATAGGATAACAATATTTCAACCCTTTAAATCTGTATATATAATGATAAATATCATCTTAATGTTATCTCATGTATTCCCTGTTTTACTACAATATTGTAAGGTCCTAATCCTAGATACCACTCTCCTAAAAGTATTTAATTTTCTTAAATCCTGTATAGTACCTTATCCTTAAATATTTTATGCTAACAATAAGCCTATGCCTATATATTCACATCTATTTACACTATAAACTGCCTAAAGGGATTTTACTTAACTGGGTTAAATCTACATTGAATAAATATACATTGAATAAATCTACATTGAATAAATCAGTGTGTCTAGTGTGCTAGCTCCCAAAAAGGAGGAACTGGTATTCTTATTCTTATACAGGTGGCCCTCGGTTTACGCCGGTTCAATTTGCGCCGTTTCAGAATAACAACCTTTTTTTCAGTCATTTGGAAAGCAATGCACTAATTAAAATAGCCAGTAGGTGGAGCTGTCCGCTTGTTTTGCAGCAAAGTTATGCAACTTAACAGTCTTAAATTGATCTGTGTACACAGATCAGACCAGATCTATCGAGCAAGATTTAGCAGGCACTTCCCTATTATCGTTCTGTCTAGCTGATTGAGGTGAGGGTGCCTAACTGCCTATTAATCACTGCAGATTGAAATGCATAGAATAGGTGCAGACCCAATATTATCTAACATGCTAACAATGCAGAGAACTGATTGCAGAAAAATGCAAGTAAACAAAACGTTTTGTTCATTAAACTTAGTTTGATGATAATGCAGTCTGTTGTGTAGTTATTTTATTAGGTGATGTTTAGCAAATGTTTTTGTTCATTAAACTTAGTTTGATGATGATACAATCTATATTATTAGGTTTATAATGCTGTTTAGCATTTTTAAGTCTTCATTTCAAAGCTTTAAAAATAATGTATTAGGTGTTACTTATGACAATTTTGAGAGGGGCCTGGAACCTAACTCCCTCACTTCCCATTGACTTACATTATAAACTGGGTTTTAATTTACAACGGTTTCGATTTACAACCATTCTTCCTGGAACCTAACCCTGGCTACCTGTGTATGTGCATGAAACTGTTCATATCTGTATTTTATCCTTTTACTGTATTAATACAACGACTACTCCCAATGATTGATCAAATCAAACATGGAGTTAAATCCTTTTGGAAATCTTGTTTGTTATATGCTTATAATGTTAAAATGATGAGAACTCTCATTTTGTAAATATTTAGGTAATGGTATTCTATCCCTAATCACAGGGCTTTTTCGCTAATGAGGCTAGTACCTGTTACTTACCTTCTTAAAAGGAGAGGGAGCCATAGTGATATCAACTATGATTACTGGAGACACCTGAAACGCGTCACTGACGTCATTCGGGCCAAGGTTGTAGCTTCAGCTTTTTATCATGGCAGTAGCTGCTTACTTGTTAGTGGTCTTTTGGTGTATTTGCTACTTTTAATATTTGGAATAAAGAACTTTTATATCAGTACCAGCACGAGCCGGTCTGGGTATTTTTTATTGTATTACTCAACAAGAACCTTGTTGGAAAAATAAAAACCAACTCACTTGCATGTAAAATGTAACTTGTTTTGTACTAAAATAATGTTTTACTCATTGCTGAAGGCCATTTAGTGTTCTAATGATAAATGCAAATGATAACATATTAATTATACAAAAGTATACAAAAGATTGTTTTATTTATTTATTTTTATGTTCAGTACATTAGAAGACAACAAAATTCCATACATTTATATCATGTATATATAGGGAAAAAAGAAATCACTGAAATAGAATCACACATCCCTGTCTTTATCTAATACAAATGATTCAAGCATGCTGCCTATATTAAAGGGGCACTGAACCTAATTTTTTTCTTTTGTGATTCAGATAGAACATGCAATTTTAAGCAACTTTCTAATTTACTCCTATAATCAAATGTTCTTCATTCTCTTGGTATATTTATTTTTAAATGCAAGAATGTAAGTTTAGATGCCGGCCCATTTTTGGTGAACAAAGCTTAGCTCCTCTTGGATCCCTTGCTATTAAGCTGGTATATTGTCGATCTATTAGATGGGTCTGACCGATCCCACAGCATGTTTAATTTTCAGGTATTAAACAGCTTACTAAATTACCAAAAAAGAAACACGTTAAGTTACAAAAAATAAAAAGCACTAAATTACGGAAAAAAAAAACATATTCTCAAAAATAAAAAATAAATACTCCTAATCTAATAGCCTTATAGCCAATAGGATTGAGCTCTCATCCTGTTTGGAACAGCAAATAGGATTTTAGCAGCTTTCATCCTATTGGCTGTTCCATTCAGCCAATAAGATGAGAGCTCAATCCTATTGGCTGATTGGAACAGCCAATAGGATGAGAGCTTCTCAAATCCTATTGGCTTATTTGAATAGCAAATAGGATTTTAGCAGCTCTAATCCTATTGACTGATTGAAATCTTTTAGCCAATAGGAATGCAAGAGACGCCATCTTAAATGACGTCACTTGCATTCAAGTTCCAGTTTACGGCGGCGACCGTATTGAAGAGGAGCTCTGCGCCGGATGTCTTCAGGATGGACCCGCTCTGCACCAGATGGATGAAGATAGAAGATGCTGTCTGGATGAAGACTTCGCCGGCTGGATGAAGGTGGAGGAGGGTGCCCAGCTGAAGACTTCTTGCCGCTCGGATGAAGACTTCTTGCCGGCTGGATGGATCTTCAATAACTGTAAGTGGATCGTCAGGGGTTAGTGTTTATTTAAGTTTTTTTGGGTGGGTTTTATTTTTAGATTAGGGTCTAGGCAGGTAAAAGAGCTAAATGCCCTTTTAAGGGCAATGGCCATACAAATGCCCTTTTCAGGGCAATGGGGAGCTTAGGTTATTTTAGATAGGGTTTTTATTTGGGGGGTTGGGTTTTACTGTTGGGACATTTGTATTTTTTTTTACAGGTGAAAGAGCTGATTTCTTTGGGACAATGCCCCACAAAAGGTCCTTATAAGGGCCATTGATAGTTTATTGTAGGTTAGGGTTTTTTTTATTTAGGAGGGGGGCTTTTTTATTTTGATAGGGCTATTAGATTAGGAGTAATTCTTTTTTATTTTTGATAATGTGGTTTGTTTTTTTCCGTAATTTAGTGTTTTTTATTTTTTGTAACTTAGCATTTTTTTGTGGTAATTTAGTAATTTTTAATAAGGTTAAATAGTATATTTAAATAATTTTAGTAGGGTTAGGGTTTTTTAATATGTAATTTAGTTAATTTAATTGCTAGTTTAATTTAATTGTAGAATAATAGTTAGGGTAGGCTAATTAATAGTTTAAAATATATATTTTTTAATTCTACAGGTAAGTTTAAATTTATTATAAGATAGGGATGTTGTAATTTTAATTTAAAGTTAGCGGCTTGTTAGATTTAGGGGTTAATAGCTTAATTTAGTTTATGGCAGTGTGGGGGCTGTCGGTTTTGGGGTTAATAGGTTTAGTTAGTGGCAGTGATGTGGGAGGCCAGAGGTTTAGGGGTTAATACGTTTATTTAGTGGCAGCGGAGTCCGGGAGCGGCGGGATAGGGGTTAATACATTTATTTAGGTGGCGGCCGGGGTCCGGGAGCACTGGGATAGGGGTTACTAACTTTATTTAGGTGGCGGCGGGGTCCGGGAAAGGCGGGATAAGGGTTAAACATTTTAGTATAGTGGCAGCGTTTAGTGACAAGGTATAAATAAAGTTGGTAAAAAGTCAAATAGACGCAAGATAGATGACTGCTAGTTAACAACAGTCCGATGCTCATCGCCCCGTACTTGGTGCGTGTCTTTTTGCCGGCTTTTTTTATAAATATGGAGAGCGTATTGAGATACTCGGCCGCGATGTTATGGGATGTTAGGCGAGCTTATTGATGCCGTCGAATGCAACAAAGTTGACGGCTTGATAGATACCCCCCATTAACTAAATAATACCTATTTAAAACTAAATACAAACTTACCTGTGAAATAAAAATGAAACCTAAGCTAGCTACAATATAACTAATAGTTATATTGTAGCTAGCTTAGGTTTTAATTTTATTTCACAGGTAAGTTTGTATTTATTTTAACTAGGTAGACTAGTTAGTAAATAGTTATTAACTATTTACTAGCTACCTAGTTAAAATAAATACAAACTTACCTGTGAAATAAAAGTAAAATTTAAGTTGCCTTACACTAAAACCTAACATTACAAAAATAAAAAACTCTAAAATTAAAAACAAACAAAAAAAAACTACCATTACAAAAAATAACAAACAAAATTATCCAAAACAATAAAAATTATTCCTATTCTAATACCCCGTTTAAAAAAATAAAAAATAAAAGGGCCTTTTGTAGGGCATTGCCCTAAAGTTAACAGCTCTTTTGCAAAAAAAGAAAATCAAACACCCCCTAACAGTATACAAACCCCCAAAATAAAAATAAAGTTGTTAAACCTAATCTACCTGAAAAGGGCATTTGTATGGGCATTGCCCGAAAAAGGGGCATCCAGCTCATTTACTGCCCATTAACAATAAAAAATGGCTATTCTAAAAAAAACACACCCCAAAATTATTATTTTATTCCAAATAATAAAAATTATTCCTATTCTAAACCATTTAAAAAAAAAAAAAAACATCCCAAAATAAAAGAACCCTAATCTATAATAAAATACCAATAGCCCTTAAAAGGGCCTTTTGTAGGGCATTGCCCTAAAGTTAACAGCTCTTTTGCTACAAAATAAAAACAAACACCCCCTAATATTACAAATCCCCACCCACCCCAAACCCACAAAATAAAAAAACCTAACTAAAAAAACATAATCTACCCATTGGCCTGAAAAGGGCATTTGTATGGGCAGTGCCCTTAAAATGGCATTCAGCTCTTATAAAGTTGCCCATTAGCCCTAATCTAAAAAAAAACACCACAAAAAAACCTTAAGAAAAAACCTAAGACTAACCCCTCTTTAGGTACTCACAGTTGCTGAAGTCCGGCTTGAACGGTCTTCATCCCAGCGGCTCCATCTTCATCCAGGCGGCTCCATCTTCATCCATAGAGGGACCAACATCTTCTTCATCCCTGGTCCAGGTGGAGGTTCATCGATCTGACGTGGAGGTCCTCTTCATGCGATCGTCTGCCGCACACTGAGGATTTAAATGCAAGGTACCCCTTTTATACTGGGGGTACCATTGCATTCCTATTGGCTGAAAAATTTAAATCAGCCAACAAGAATTAGAGCTACTTAAATCCTATTGACTGTTCAAATCAGCCAATAGGATTTAAGCAGCTCTCATGAACGCTTGAGACTCAGTTTGGAATAACCTTTGAGAAAGTTACCAGTCCGGTACCGAAACTTTTGGGGGTACTTGTCATACTTATGTGATGTGAATACAAATTGCACACTTTTCAAGACCGGTGAGTGCAGTGTTTATTCTTTATAAGGATAAAGGATTATGCGTATTTGGACACGCTGCACCCTGGCTGTTGAAATATTGGATTAGTGAGTGCACCTGAACCTGGACTGTTTTATATATATATATATATATATATATATATATATATATATATATATATATATATTTATATATATATATATATATATACAGTATGCCACAAAAGTGAGTACACCCCTCACATATTTGTAAATATTTTATTATATATATTATTATATATTTTCATGTGACAATACTGAAGAAATTACACTTTGCTACAATGTAAAGTAGTGAGAGTACAGCCTGTATAACAGTGTAAATTTGCTGTCCCCTCAAAATAACAATGGCAACAAAATTAAGTACACCCCTAAGTGGAAATGTCCAAATTGGGCCCAATAAGCCATTTTCCCTCCCCGGTGTCATGTGACTCATTAGTGTTACAAGGTCTCAGATGTGAATGAGGAGCAGGTGTGTTAAATTTGATGTTATCGCTCTCAAATTCTCTCATACTGGTCACTGGAAGTTCAACATGGCACCTCATGGCAAAGAACTCTCTGAGAGTCTGAAAAAAAGAATTGTTGCTCTACATAAAGATGGCCTAGGCTATAACAAGATTGCCAATACCCTGAAACTGAGCTGCAGCATGGTGGGCAAGACCATACAGTGGTTTCACTGGACAGGCTCCATTTAGAACAGGCCTCGCCATGGTCGACCAAAGAAGTTGAGTGCACATGCTCAGCGTCATATCCAGAAGTTGTCTTGGGAAATATATGTATGAATGCTGCCAGCATTGCTGCAGAGGTTGAAGGGTTGGGGGGTCAGCCTGTTAGTGCTCAGACCAAATGCTGCACACTGCATCAAATTGGTCTGCATGGCTGTTGTACCAGAAGGAAGCCTACTCTTAAGACGATGCACAAGAAAGACCGCAAACAGTTTGCTGAAGACAAACAGACTGAGGACATGGATTACTGGAACCATGTCCTGTGGTCTGATGAGACCAAGATAAACTTATTTGGTTTAGATGGTGTCAAGCATGTGTGGCGGCAACCAGGTGAGGAGTACAAAGACAAGTATGTCTTGCCTATAGTCAAGCATGGTAGTGGGAGTGTCATGGTCTGGGCCTGCATGTGTGCTGCCCGAACTGGGGAGCTACAGTTCATTGAGGGAACCATAAATGCCAAAATGTGATGTGATATACTGAAGCAGAGCATGATCCCTTCCTTATGGAGACTGGGCTGCAGGGCAGTATTCTAACATGATAACAACCCCAAACACACCTCCAAGATTACCACTGCCTTGCTAAAGAAGCTAAGGGCAAAGGTGATGGACTGGCCAAGCATGTCTCCAGACCTAAACCATGATGAGCATCTGCGGGGCATCCTCAAACGAAAGGCGGGGGAATGCAAGGTCCACCAGCTCAGTGATGTCATCATGGAGGAGTGGAAGAGGACTCCAGTGGCAACCTGTAAAGCTCTGGTGAACTCCATGCCCAAGAGGGTTAAGGCAGTGCTGGAAAATAATGGTGGCCACAAAAAATATTGACACTTTGGGCCCAATTTGGACATTTCCACTTAGGGGTGTACTCACTTTTGTTGCCAAGGTTTAGACATTAATAGCTATGTGTTGAGTTATTTTGACGGGACAGCACATTTACGCTGTTATACAGGCTGTACACTCACTACTTTACATTGTAGCAAAGTGTCATTTCTTCAGTGTTGTCACATGAAAAGATATAATAAAATATTTAAAAAAATGTGAGGGGTGTACTCACTTTTGTGGGATACTCTATATATATTTATATATATATATATATATATATATATATATAATATATATATATTTGTATATATATATATATATATATATATATATATATATATAATAGTGTATCATGTACCACAACCACCAGTAATACCAGCACCATCTGCTTTTACTTGTGTAAGTGGGACAAGCATTGTTGCTTCTGTTTCACAGGGTCAAATATAATTTCCAAGGCCATTGTCTGTTCCTCCAGCTCAATCAACTAAAGAGTAGTGGCAGCTGCAGCAGTAGCAGGGTCATCTTCCTCAGCATTGGCTGTATCATGCATTTCGATGTCCACCAGTAGTAGGAAATATGCAGTGCGCACCGCTACCATGACTAGTAGCAGCTGCAGCATGAATACAAGTAATGGTTGTGTAAGTCCATCGCTAAAACAGAAATGGGCAGTGAGAGGAACTGAAAGTGAAGAGGCTGAATTGACATAGCTTGGCTCAAAGCCTAGTACTAGGATTGGGAAGGGTCAAGAGGTTACCAAGCAGCCTTTATGTACACATCAGCTCTTTACACAGTCTACTCCCAAAACCACCTGCACCATTGTTTGCCCCAGTGCCACCATCAGTTCACCACTGCCAGTCCCACTACTCTCCTGATTCCAATTATGTTTTATAGCAGTATCCGGTAGGGTTTGTCACAATCTGAAAATCTGTCTCTGAGCAAGAAAAACAGCAGCACTAGGACAGAGGCTGCAGGAGATTTCAATAGTACCAAGCAATCAGGGAGAAGAGGGAAGTATTGAACCAGTTTCTTCACTAGTCTCTGTTTTTAGTGATGAGGGTCTTACTGCAATACCCAGCATGACTGCCTTTCTTATAGATCAGGAGGAACTTGAGTACGAGCTAAGGATATGGTGGAGGAGGAAGAGATACCACTACAAAGTTTGTTTGTGATCGGAGGCAGTAGGAGCGCAAACTTGGTATCCAGTGCTTTCACTAAGCTCCACCCCAGGCCTCACTTGTGACAGCACTTGTGTGGGGCCTGGGGTGAAGCTTAGTGACAGGACTGGATACCAAGTTTGCGCTCCAGGGGCTGTTGGTTAGGAAACTATTGTGCAAAGAAGAAGCAACAAAGTTTGCAAGTTTGAATCTGGCGCCAAGAATACTGCTTCCAATTGACTCATTCACTCCATGTGACCGCTGGATGCGGAAGGAAGCCAGGATTCAGAGGTACAGCATCTTGCTAAGGATCTACCGGGTGATACCAGCACGATTTGTGCAGCTACCTACAAACCAACGGAAAAAGTGGTGAGGTATACCGGCTAATCCTTCTCTACATCATATTATACAAAGGTACTGTTTTCTATTTGAAATCCCAGTAACCGGAACAGTGAGTCCAAATATTTACCATAATACCTCCTCCTTCACATGGAGTTAACAGAGACACTACAAAGTCTCCAAATCATCAAGTTACTAAAGTTATTAAGTAACTAGAGTCTTGAAAAGAGACATTTATCCTCGCATCGTTGTAAACACTCTTTGCATTAATGAAACATTTCGAATAGTGTTATAAAAAATAGTGTTTTAAAAAAAAACACAGCCTGCAGCAATTTCAGCCTTAATTCTCTGAATATTAAACATTGAGACTTTTTGTGCACTTTGGTACATTTGCTATGTTACACAGCTTACCTTTAGCTATTTATTGTTAGCCATATCTTGTTTATATAAACCGCTAGTGGTTATCAATTTTTAAATCTTGTTTTAACCCAAATTATTGGAATTGTATATCCTAGTTTTTTCAAGTTATACCCTTGTTGTTGCTTTGTGAGGGAGAAGTACAGAAGCAGTAGAGAGATATGTTTTTTCATTTCCTACCAGCAGCTGCAGCAGCATAACACAGTTTTTTGGTTAGAGGCAGTAAACTGTTTGGTGGCACTCACTCAAGCCCCCTCCAGAACGGAGAGTTGTACAAGTGCCTTAAGATGGTAATGGCTTATCTTTGTGAATCTCCTTTTTCCCCTATAGCAGACCATTTGAGCTATTGGGATGACAAGAGGACAATGTGTCCTGCCCTGGCTACAGTAGCTCAGGAGCGCCTCTCTTGTCCCCCAACCACTGTACAAAATTATATTTTTCATTAACTTTTAAAATAATGAACCACTCAGTGCTCACAAATGTCTCCACAACTCATGGAGCAAATGGCATTTCTCAAATTTAACATTCCAAAGCTATGTTATCCCTCTCTTAGCTTTGACACTAATTCATTTTGAAATGTTTTTCCCTCCAGCTTCTGCACTCCCTGCTCTGTGGTGGTGGTCATTATTCATCAATGCCAAATTATCAGGTTACTGCTTGCCACTCTGTCAAAGAGGCTATATGCACCTATTGCCCTCATCTTCCCCCGGAGATGTATTTTTGAGGTTTGCTTACTGTAGGGCCTATCTACCTAGTTCAGTAACTCTACTGCTACCACTTCTGCCCCTGCTCTCCTTCTCCATTAATGAAAAATCCTCAGGGAGCTGCTGGCTGCTGTGTCCAAGGGGATCTAGGCAACTGTTGCCCTCCTCCTCCCCTGCCTGAAGGTGTATTTTTGAGGGCCTGTCTACCCAGTTCAGTACCTCTGGTGCCTGCTGCTGCTGCCATTCCTGCTCCAGCCCTCCCTGCTCTGTAGTGATAATCTTCCATCAATGTCAAATCATCAGGGAACTGCTGGCTGCTGTATCCAAGGGACTCTAGGCACATCTTGTCCTCTTCCTCCCATGGAGGTGTATTTTAGAGGTTTATGCACTTTCAGGCCTGCCTACTTAGCTCAGTAAGGCCTAGATTTAGAGTTCGGCGGTAGCCGTCAAAACCAGCGTTAGAGGCTCCTAACGCTGGTTTTGGGCGCCCGCTGGTATTTGGAGTCAGTGATTAAAGGGTCTAACGCTCACTTTTCAGCCGCGACTTTTCCATACCGCAGATCACCCTACGCCATTTGCGTAGCCTATCTTTTCAATGGGATCTTTCTAACGCTGGTATTTAGAGTCGTTTCTGCAGTGAGCGTTAGAGCTCTAACGACAAGATTCCAGCCGCCTGAAAATAGCAGGAGTTAAGAGCTTTCTGGCTAACGCCGGTTTATAAAGCTCTTAACTACTGTACCCTAAAGTACACTAACACCCATAAACTACCTATGTACCCCTAAACCGAGGTCCCCCCACATCGCCGCCACTCGATTAAAATTTTTAACCCCTAATCTGCCGACCGCCACCTACGTTATACTTATGTACCCCTAATCTGCTGCCCCTAACACCGCCGACCCCTATATTATATTTCTTAACCCCTAACTTGCCCCCCACAACGTCGCCGCAAGCTACTTAAAATAATTAACCCCTAATCTTCCGACCGCAAATCGCCGCCACCTACGTTATCCCTATGTACCCCTAATCTGCTACCCCTAACACCGCCGACCCCTATATTATATTTATTAACCCCTAATCTGCCCCCCTCAACGTCGCCGACACCTGCCTACACTTATTAACCCCTAATCTGCCGAGCGGACCTGAGCGCTACTATAATAAAGTTATTAACCCCTAATCCGCCTCACTAACCCTATCATAAATAGTATTAACCCCTAATCTGCCCTCCCTAACATCGCCGACACCTACCTTCAATTATTAACCCCTAATCTGCCGACCGGAGCTCACCGCTATTCTAATAAATGTATTAACCCCTAAAGCTAAGTCTAACCCTAACACTAACACCCCCCTAAGTTAAATATAAGTTTTATCTAACGAAATTAATTAACTCTTATTAAATAACTTATTCCTATTTAAAGCTAAATACTTACCTGTAAAATAAATCCTAATATAGCTACAATATAAATTATTATTATATTATAGCTATTTTAGGATTAATATTTATTTTACAGGCAACTTTGTAATTATTTTAACCAGGTACAATAGCTATTAAATAGTTAAGAACTATTTAATAGTTACCTAGTTAAAATAATAACAAATTTACCTGTAAAATAAATCCTAACCTAAGATATAATTAAACCTAACACTACCCTATCAATAAATTAATTAAATAAACTACCTACAATTACCTACAATTAACCTAACACTACACTATCAATAAATTAATTAAACACAATTCCTACAAATAAATACAATTAAATAAACTAGCTAAAGTACAAAAAATAAAAAAGAACTAAGTTACAGAAAATAAAAAAATATTTACAAACATAAGAAAAATATTACAACAATTTTAAACTAATTACACCTACTCTAAGCCCCCTAATAAAATAACAAAGCCCCCCAAAATAAAAAATTCCCTACCCTATTCTAAATTAAAAAAGTTACAAGCTCTTTTACCTTACCAGCCCTGAACAGGGCCCTTTGCGGGGCATGCCCCAAGAATTTCAGCTCTTTTGCCTGTAAAAAAAAACATACAATACCCCCCCCAACATTACAACCCACCACCCACATACCCCTAATCTAACCCAAACCCCCCTTAAATAAACCTAACACTAATCCCCTGTAGATCTTCCTACCTTGTCTTCACCATCCAGGTATCACCGATCCGTCCTGGCTCCAACATCTTCATCCAACCCAAGCGGGGGTTGGCGATCCATAATCCGGTGCTCCAAAGTCTTCCTCCTATCCGGCAAGAAGAGGACATCCGGACCGGCAAACATCTTCTCCAAGCGGCATCTTCGATCTTCTTCCATCCGGTGCGGAGCGGGTCCATCTTGAAGCAGGCGACGCGGATCCATCCTCTTCTTCCGATGTCTCCCGACTAATGACGGTTCCTTTAAGGGACGTAATCCAAGATGGCGTCCCTCGAATTCCGATTGGCTGATAGGATTCTATCAGCCAATCGGAATTAAGGTAGGAATTTTCTGATTGGCTGATGGAATCAGCCAATCAGAATCAAGTTCAATCCGATTGGCCGATCCCATCAGCCAATCAGATTGAGCTCGCATTCTATTGGCTGATCGGAACAGCCAATAGAATGCGAGCTCAATCTGATTGGCTGATTGGATCAGCCAATCGGATTGAACTTGATTCTGATTGGCTGATTCCATCAGCCAATCAGAAAATTCCTACCTTAATTCCGATTGGCTGATAGAATCCTATCAGCCAATCGGAATTCGAGGGACGCCATCTTGGATGACGTCCCTTAAAGGAACCGTCATTAGTCGGGAGACATCGGAAGAAGAGGATGGATCCGCGTCGCCTGCTTCAAGATGGACCCGCTCCGCACCGGATGGAAGAAGATCGAAGATGCCGCTTGGAGAAGATGTTTGCCGGTCCGGATGTCCTCTTCTTGCCGGATAGGAGGAAGACTTTGGAGCACCGGATTATGGATCGCCAACCCCCGCTTGGGTTGGATGAAGATCTTGGAGCCAGGACGGATCGGTGATACCTGGATGGTGAAGACAAGGTAGGAAGATCTTCAGGGGATTAGTGTTAGGTTTATTTAAGGGGGGTTTGGGTTAGATTAGGGGTATGTGGGTGGTGGGTTGTAATGTTGGGGGGGGGGTATTGTATGTTTTTTTTTACAGGCAAAAGAGCTGAAATTCTTGGGGCATGCCCCGCAAAGGGCCCTGTTCAGGGCTGGTAAGGTAAAAGAGCTTGTAACTTTTTTAATTTAGAATAGGGTAGGGAATTTTTTATTTTGGGGGGCTTTGTTATTTTATTAGGGGGCTTAGAGTAGGTGTAATTAGTTTAAAATTGTTGTAATATTTTTCTTATGTTTGTAAATATTTTTTTATTTTCTGTAACTTAGTTCTTTTTTATTTTTTGTACTTTAGCTAGTTTATTTAATTGTATTTATTTGTAGGAATTGTGTTTAATTAATTTATTGATAGTGTAGTGTTAGGTTAATTGTAGGTAATTGTAGGTAGTTTATTTATTTAATTAATTTATTGATAGTGTAGTGTTAGGTTTAATTATAACTTAGGTTAGGATTTATTTTACAGGTAAATTTGTTATTATTTTAACTAGGTAACTATTAAATAGTTCTTAACTATTTAATAGCTATTGTACCTGGTTAAAATAATTACAAAGTTACCTGTAAAATAAATATTAATCCTAAAATAGCTATAATATAATTATAATTTATATTGTAGCTATATTAGGGTTTATTTTACAGGTAAGTATTTAGCTTTAAATAGGAATCATTTATTTAATAAGAGTTAATTTATTTCGTTAGATAAAAATTATATTTAACTTAGGGGGGTGTTAGTGTTAGACTTAGCTTTAGGGGTTAATCCATTTATTAGAATAGCGGTGAGCTCCGATCGGAAGTTTAGGGGTTAATAATTGAAGGTAGGTGTCGGCGATGTTAGGGAGGGCAGATTAGGGGTTAATACTATTTATGATAGGGTTAGTGAGGCGGATTAGGGGTTAATAACTTTATTATAGTAGCGCTCAGGTCCGCTCGGCAGATTAGGGGTTAATAAGTGTAGGTAGGTGTCGGCGACGTTGTGGGGGGCAGATTAGGGGTTAATAGATATAACATAGGGGTCGGCGATGTTAGGGCAGCAGATTAGGGGTACATAGGGATAACGTAGGTGGCGGCGTTTTACGGAGCGGCAGATTAGGGGTTAAAAGTGTAATGCAGGGGTCAGCGATAGCGTGGGCGGCAGATTAGGGGTTAATAAGTGTAAGGCTAGGGGTGTTTAGACTCGGGGTACATGTTAGAGTGTTAGGTGCAGACGTAGGAAGTGTTTCCCCATAGGAAACAATGGGGCTGCGTTAGGAGCTGAACGCTGCTTTTTTGCAGGTGTTAGGTTTTTTTTCAGCTCAAACAGCCCCATTGTTTTCTATGGGAGAATCGTGCACGAGCACGTTTTTGATGCCGGCCGCGTCCGTAAGCAGCTCTGGTATCGAGAGTTGCATTTGCGGTAAAAATGCTCTACGCTCCTTTTTTGGAGCCTAACGCAGCATTTGTTTGAACTCTCGATACCAGAGTTAAATTTATGGTGCGGCCAGAAAAAAACCCGCGGAGCGTTAACAGCCCTTTTACCGCCGAACTCCAAATCTAGGCCTAAGTCTGCTGCCTGCTAATGCAAATACTGCTACTGTCTTCTCTGCTCTGTGGTGGTCATCTTCCACCAAAGCCAAAGCAGGCTGCTGTGTCCAAGGGACTCGAGGCACATTTGCACTTCTTCTAGCCTGCCTGGAGGTGTATTTTTGAAGTTTATGTACTGTTAGGCATAACTGTCTAGTTCAGTAACTCTACTGTCTGCTGCTGCCACTCCTGTTCCTGCCCTTCTTCTCTGTGGTGGTCATTATCTGTCAAGGCTAAATCCTCATGGAACAGATGGTTGCTGTAGCCAAGGGGCTCTAGGCATCTATTGCCCTCTTCATCCCTGACCTGGGGGTGTATTTTGAGGTTTAAGCCCTGTTAGGACTCCCTGTCTAGTTTATTAACTCTGATGATGCTGCTGTTGTCACTCCTGCTCCTGCCCTCCCTGTTCAGTGGTGCTCATCATCCGCCAATGCCAAATTCTCAGGAAACTGCTGGCTGCTGTGTCCAAATGGACTCAAGGCCCCTGTTGCCCTCTTCCCCCCCTGGAGGTTTATTTTTGAGGTTTATGTACTGAAAGGCATACCTTACTAATTCAGAAAGTCTGTTGCCTGCTGCTGCCACTCTTGCTCCAGTCCTTGCTGCTCTGTGGTCATCTTCCATCAATACAAAATCCTCAGGGAATTGCTAGCTGCTGTGTCTTAGGGGTTCTAGGCACCCTTTGCAATTTTCTTCCCCTGTAGGTATATTTTTGAGGTTCATGTACTTTCAGGCCTACCTACCTAGTTCACTAAGTCTGCTGCCTGTTGCTGCCACTCTGGCTCTGTGGTGCTCATCTTCAGTCAATAAGAAATTCTTAGGGAATTTCTGGCTGCTGTGTCCAAAGCCTCCTGTTTTTGTCTTCCTTCCCTGGTGGCATATTTTTGAGGTTTATGTACTGTCAGTCCAATCGACCTAGTACAGTATCTCTGCTGCCTTCTGCTGCCACTCTTTCCCTCCCTTCTCTGTGGTGGTCATCAATTATCAATGCCAAATCATCAAAGACCTGCTTGCTTAATAGGTGAGTGAATAAGGGTATGATTTGCTATGTGGTGGTCATATTCCATAAATAACAAATCCTCAGTGAACTGCTAGCAACTGTGTCTAATTGGCTTTATGCATCTGTTGCCCTCTCCTCCTCCCCTGGGTTGATGTACTGCCAGGCATACATACCTAGTTCAGTAACACTGCTGCCTCTTCTGCTCATGCCCTTCCTACAGGGCTCTAGACACGTGTTTACCTACTCCCCCCCTGCCTGGAGGTATATCTTTGAGATTTATGTTCTGTTAGGCCTACATACCTATTTCAGTAAGTCTGCTGCCTGTTGCTTTTCCTGCTGCTACCCTGCCTGCTTTGTGGTGATCATCTTACATTAATGCCAAATCTTCAAGGAGCTGATGGCCACTTTGTCCAAGGGGCTCTATGCACCTGCTGCCCTTCTCCTCCTCCCCTGCCTGGAGGTGTATTTTTGAGGTTTATGAAACTTTATGAGCCATCAGGCCTATCTATCTAATTCAGTAATTCTGCTGCCTGCTGCTGTAACTTCTGCCCCTGTCCTATCTGCTCTGTGCTGGTCATCATCTGTCAATGCCAAATCCTCAGGGAATTGCTGGCTGCTGTGTACAAGGTGCTCATTGTACCTATTGCCATCTTCCTCCCCAGGAGGTGTATTTTTTAGGTTTAGGTTATGTACTGTCAGGCAGCGGAGGCTCCTCCATATGAGCATGGCCGCACATGAACGTGGCCGCACGTGAAATTAAGAAAAAAAGAAAGAATTTTTTTTTTTTGGCTGAATAAATATAATTTCTCCAATAGCCCCTCTACTGGAAAAATTATATTTATTCAGCCAAAAAAGTTTCCAGTCTACTGTCCAGTTTAATAAAAAAAATCCCTTTTGCTTTTAACCGCACATGTGGTAGAGAGGTATAGCCTGCCATAGCCCTTTGCACATTTTTTCTATGTGCCTGCGGCACCGCCCAGCAGGCACACGGCTAGGAACTAACTACAAGTCCCATAATGCATAGCCATTTCTTAGCCAATGAGAGACCGGTCTGGTCTGGGAAGGAGGGGCTGCAGACTTGCGTGTGTGTGGAACAAAAACACTGCTAATCAATGTAGTGTGTCTCCATTTAAAGCCAATACCTGCTTCAATTACTTATTTCAGTCTCCATTATTCTCCCTGATCGGGGATTGTGAAAAAAACTAGGCTGGTATTTTACCACATAGGTATTTAATACATTTTTGGTGTGAGACATTTTTTAATATATATATATATATATATATATATATATATATATATACAATCCAAGGTGAGGACAGCACTATCTCACTTGATCCAACCGCCAAGGTGCACTACAAATCAGTAATGTGTATCCGTTCCAAGAACATAGGCACTCAGTGGTCTTTTAGATATGATCCATTTATTAATCCATAAGCAAGTTACATTAACATGACGTTTCGGTACTTAGTTGTACCTTTATCAAATGTAGCAAAAAGATAAATATTAAAACCTCCTAACTAACTTACCCCAAACCGCCACCTAAATACCCCTAGTGTACCTCGTATGCCGCTAAATCTCCGTGGATGAAGTCGACGTCTGACGTCATCAGGGCGCGTGAAGCTATGCGCCCTGTGAAATCATAGAGCCGAAGTTGCCACAGCAACTTGTAAACAAAACACGGTACATGCGGCAACGTAGGTATTACACTGTGCAACTTTGTAATTTCACACGCATGCAGCACTGAGTGTCCAAAATGTGAACCAAATCCCATTATACTACATCAGAGTAAAGAGTACCCATATATCTGTAATATAAGATCGATCACTAACATCACAGCGCAGCATGCAAAGAAAATCACAAAATAAAAGAGTCTTAAAACCTAGTTATATACATATCTGTGTATCAATACAGAATTGCTGTCAATCCTAAAAAATGTAATAGACCTGTATATGGTGATAAATCATCACTTCTGAGAGACAGTGTCTGATTACATTTAAAGGTAAAACTATCAACTTACATTCATGCCTAACTATCATATGGTAGAAACATAGGAACCAATGTGAGAGCCATTGTTAACCATATTATTGTCCATATAGTCAGTTTAGTGTTGTTAGCTGAAGATGACTGTAGATTTATTATTATATCAGTATGTGCCATTTCAATAGAAAGGACTAACGTCCAGAGAGGTGTTTAGGCCATGAGGAAAGATGGTGTTCAATCTATAGATCCACTTGGTTTCACACTGAAGCAGGAGATTTCCTCTGTCACCACCTCTTGATAAGGGGGGTATATGATCAATCAGCATTGTGCGTAAGCTGGAGACCGCATGTTTATGTTGAAGGCAATGCCTTGCTACTGGCTGATCAGATTCACCAGTGCGGAGGGCCTCCCGTATCGCACATCGATGATTCGCCATACGCTCACGAAAAGTTGTTACAGTTTTGCCAATATAGACACTGGAACATGGACAAATGATCATATACACTACATAGGTGCTGGTGCATGTTAAATGATGCCTGATATCGAACCTATGGTTGTTATGAGGATGCTGGAAAGAATTACCCCTAAGCATACCATTGCAAGTGACACATCCCAAGCAGGGAAAACAGCCCATCTTGGTGGGTTTAAGCCAAGACCCCTTCTTATAATGTTTCACCGGGTCTGATTTGACCAATATATCCCTTAGATTGCTTGTTCTTCTGTATGCTATTCTGGGGACAGAAATCCTCTCAAATGGTAGCGTGGGATCACAACTTACTGCTGGCCAATGTTTCCTGACCGCTTTGGTAAGATGTCTTGTGCTTGGTGTATATGTAGTCACCATATTGATCTGTTCAGGGTCAGTTTTTACTGAACATTTCATCCTTCCTGTGGCGACAGAGGAAATCTCCTGCTTCAGTGTGAAACCAAGTGGATCTATAGATTGAACACCATCTTTCCTCATGGCCTAAACACCTCTCTGGACTTTAGTCCTTTCTATTGAAATGGCACATACTGATATAATAATAAATCTACAGTCATCTTCAGCTAACAACACTAAACTGACTATATGGACAATAATATGGTTAACAATGGCTCTCACATTGGTTCCTATGTTTCTACCATATGATAGTTAGGCATGAATGTAAGTTGATAGCTTTACCTTTAAATGTAATTAGACACTGTCTCTCAGAAGTGATGATTTATCACCATATACAGGTCTATTACATTTTTTAGGATTGACAGCAATGCTGTATTGATACACAGATATGTATATAACTAGGTTTTAAGACTCTTTTATTTTGTGATTTTCTTTGCATGCTGCGCTGTGATGTTAGTGATCGATCTTATATTACAGATATATGGGTACTCTTTACTCTGATGTAGTATAATGGGATTTGGTTCACATTTTGGACACTCAGTGCTGCATGCGTGTGAAATTACAAAGTTTCACAGTGTAATACCTACATTGCCGCATGTACCGTGTTTTGTTTACAAGTTGCTATGGCAACTTCGGCTCTACGATTTCACAGGGCGCATAGCTTCACGCGCCCTGATGACGTCAGACGCCGACTTCATCCACGGAGATTTGGCGGCATACGAGGTACACTAAGGGTATTTAGGTGGAGGTTTTGGGGTAAGTTAGTTAGGAGGTTTTAATATTTATCTTTTTGCTACATTTGATAAAGGTACAACTAAGTACCGAAACGTCATGTTAACGTCATGTTAATGTAACTTGCTTATGGATTTTTTGGCTGAATAAATATAATTTCTCCAATAGCCCCCCTACTGGAAAAATTATATTTATTCAGCCAAAAAAGTTTCCAGTCTACTGTCCAGTTTAATAAAAAAAAATCCCTTTTTTTTTTTTTTGAACCGCACATGTGGTAGAGAGGTATAGCCTGCCATAGCCCTTTGCACATTTTTTTCTATGTGCCTGCGGCACCGCCCAGCAGGCACATGGCTAGGAACTAACTACAAGTCCCATAATGCATAGCCATTTCTTAGCCAATGAGAGACCGGTCTGGTCTGGGAAGGAGGGGCTGCAGACTTGCGTGTGTGTGGAACAAAAACACTGCTAATCAATGTAGTGTGTCTCCATTTAAAGCCAATACCTGCTTCAATTACTTATTTCAGTCTCCATTATTCTCCCTGATCGGCTACAGTGAACTGCTCTACAGTAGAGCAGTTCAGTGTAGCCGATCAGGGAGAATTACACCAGTGAAGATTTCTAAGATGGAAAACGTTTTTACTACATTTGTTATGTATATTCTTTACTGATGCATAACGATTTTTTATTTTATTTTACATCTGTAGTCCTAGGACTACAGATGTAAAATTAAAAAAAATCATTCACTGGTGTAATTCTTGAATTTTATGCACCACCGCCACCTGCTGGCTACAAGTAATATAGCAAGCAATATAATATAATATTATGATTGTGTGTGTGTTTACTATATATATATATATATATATATATATATATATATATATATATATATATATATATAAGTGGGGATTGTGAAAAAAACTAGGCTGGTATTTTACCACATAGGTATTTAATAAATTTTTGGTGTGAGACATTTTTAAATATATATATATATATATATATATATATATACAATCCAAGGTGAGGACAGCACTATCTCACTTGATCCAACCGCCAAGGTGCACTACAAATCAGTAATGTGTATCCGTTCCAAGAACATAGGCACTCAGTGGTCTTTTAGATATGATCCATTTATTAATCCATAAGCAAGTTACATTAACATGACGTTTCGGTATTTAGTTGTACCTTTATCAAATGTAGCAAAAAGATAAATATTAAAACCTCCTAACTAACTTACCCCAAACCGCCACCTGAATACCCCTAGTGTACCTCGTATACCGCTAAATCTCTGTGGATGAAGTCGGCGTCTGACATCATCAGGGCGCGTGAAGCTATGCGCCCTGTGAAATCGTAGAGCCGAAGTTGCCACAGCAACTTGTAAACAAAACACGGTACATGCGGAAACGTAGGTATTACACTGTGCAACTTTTGTAATTTCACACGCATGCAGCACTGAGTGTCCAAAATGTGAACCAAATCCCATTATACTACATCAGAGTAAAGAGTACCCATATATCTGTAATATAAGATCGATCACTAACATCACAGCGCAGCATGCAAAGAAAATCACAAAATAAAAGAGTCTTAAAACCTAGTTATATACATATCTGTGTATCAATACAGCATTGCTGTCAATCCTAAAAAATGTAATAGACCTGTATATGGTGATAAATCATCACTTCTGAGAGACATTGTCTAATTACATTTAAAGGTAAAACTATCAACTTACATTCATGCCTAACTATCATATGGTAGAAACATAGGAACCAATGTGAGAGCCATTGTTAACCATATTATTGTCCATATAGTCAGTTTAGTGTTGTTAGCTGAAGATGACTGTAGATTTATTATTATATCAGTATGTGCCATTTCAATAGAAAGGACTAAAGTCCAGAGAGGTGTTTAGGCCATGAGGAAAGATGGTGTTCAATCTATAGATCCACTTGGTTTCACACTGAAGCAGGAGATTTCCTCTGTCGCCACCTCTTGATAAGGGGGGTATATGATCAATCAGCATCGTGCGTAAGCTGGAGACCGCATGTTTATGTTGAAGGCAATGCCTTGCTACTGGCTGATCAGATTCACCAGTGCGGAGGGCCTCCCGTATCGCACATCGATGATTCGCCATACGCTCACGAAAAGTTGTTACAGTTTTGCCAATATAGACACTGGAACATGGACAAATGATCATATACACTACATAGGTGCTGGTGCATGTTAAACGATGCCTGATATCGAACCTATGGTTGTTATGAGGATGCTGGAAAGAATTACCCCTAAGCATACCATTGCAAGTGACACATCCCAAGCAGGGAAAACAGCCCATCTTGGTGGGTTTAAGCCAAGACTCCTTCTTATAATGTTTCACCGGGTCTGATTTGACCAATATATCCCTTAGATTGCTTGTTCTTCTGTATGCTATTCTGGGGACAGAAATCCTCTCAAATGGTAGCATGGGATCACAACTTACTGCTGGCCAATGTTTCCGGACCGCTTTGGTAAGATGTCTTGTGCTTGGTGTATATGTAGTCACCATATTGATCTGTTCAGGGTCAGTTTTTACTGAACATTTCATCCTTCCTGTGGCGACAGAGGAAATCTCCTGCTTCAGTGTGAAACCAAGTGGATCTATAGATTGAACACCATCTTTCCTCATGGCCTAAACACCTCTCTGGACTTTAGTCCTGTGGTATACCTTTAACTCTAACCCCTCCTATTTGGTCTCCACCCTATTTAAGGGCTACCTGTAACACTCATTTACTGCCTGATTATTGAAGTCATACCTACTCTGTTGTAGCATTCCTTATTTCAGGTCTCCTATTGCTTGTATCCTGTGCAAAGTAATTCACTATATTTACTTTTGCTTCATCTTGAATCTCTTATGATCTTATCGCTACTTTGTCATTACCGAGTCTGGATCATTGAACGGCCGGATCTACTTTTTTACCGCTACCCGGAAGTAAGCCGCATTCACACACGCTGCCTGTCCCAGACACGGATCTTCCAATGCGGTAACAGAATAACCACGGTCCTCAAGGTGGTAACGTACACGAACAAAGCTAAAGCCTTTAAACTTCATACCTGCTTGTTTGTTGTCACCATTCTGAATTATTGGGCATATCCTATTACCTGCAATATCCAATATAAACAAACATTGTGTGTCTGTGGAATGTCTGAACTTGTAAATATTTTAGGCTGTGTGTGATTGCGTGAAGTAAACAGGATCAATTTGTTTCTACCATTACTGATTCTGAGCGTGTCAGTATTTCTTTTTCATCTGTGGCCTCCGTTTACATATATATATATCGAACATAAGATATGTATTATATTAATAAATCCTTATGTCTATTAACACCTAAGTCAGTAGTTAATATATAAATTCATCATATATTAAATGTCTCATATTGTTTAATCAGGCTACATAGAAGTTGTTTTCTGATTACTACAAAAAAGAGCAACAAGCTCTAATTTTAGGGCTAACCTTTATAACAAATGTGCAAAATGCTTGTTTACTGAAATACAAAGCTCAGAATACCACATAATAATCAGGCCTAAAAACCGTCTTTTGAAATAATTACCACTATGGATCCTAATGAAATAAAAAAGGAGTTTAATAATGTCTATCTTAAACTTGATTATTTAGCAAGAGCAGTGACTGAAGTGCAGACTGAAAATGCTGCACTTAAAACTATAGTTAAAGATTTTGTTTCACAAAAGCCTCATGATCCACCTGAACCTCATATTAATTATCCACAACCTTTTTCAGGAAAACGTTCTGAGTTCAGGGAATTTAAGAATGCCTGTAACTTATTATTTTCTCTTAGACCTAAGACTTATCATACTGAGCGGATTAAAGTATGTACCACAATATCTTTCCTACAAGGTGAACCCAGGACTTGGGCTAATAGGTTTTTTGAAAACAATAACCCTATCCTGGATTCATTACAGGATTTTTTTTCTGCTTTAACTAGTCTATATCAAGACTCAAATACTCAAATAAATGCTGAAACGAGATTGAGGTCTTTAAAACAGGGTAAGAGAAATGTGGAAGATTATACCACTGAGTTTCAGATGTGGGCAGAGGACTCTCAGTGGAATGAAATCAGTTTGAAGAATCAATATCGTTTAGGTTTGTCTGAATCACTCAAAGATGAACTTTCCCGTCTTGAGATCCCAGATACCCTTGAGGGTCTTATTAAATTAAGTACATCTTTAGATCGTCGTTTGAGAGAAAGGAGGGCAGAGAGGGCCTCTTATGATACCCCATCCAGGAAACCTTACCAAGTCACAACAAGTCATGACAGAGCTCATGGCAGTGCTACTCCTATGGAGATTGGTGTTCTTAGAGGACCTCTGCCACCAGAGGAAAAAATTAGAAGGAGGTTGGAAAATCTCTGTTTATACTGTGCTCAAAAAGAACATGTAGTATCTACTTGTCCTTTGTTGAAAAAACAAAAGAATGGTAAGAAAATAACCAGTGACTTTATTTACAGCATAGCTAATGATACACACATGACTTTGTCCATTTCTTTACAGTGGGACCAGAAAAATATCCAAACCAAGGCATTAATTGATTCAGGAGCATCCGGAAATTACATTGATTCCACTTATGTAAATAAAAATCGAATACCAGTTATTTGCAAACAAAATCCTGTGTCTATTAAGTTAATAGATGGTTCATTAATAGAACAAGGACCTATTACACATCATACTGTTCCCCTGCTTGTAACATCATTGCAGAGACACACTGAATATTTATCATTTGATCTTATATCCATACATCAGCATACTCTCATCCTAGGCTATCCTTGGTTGAAGAAACACAACCCACACATAAATTGGGTTTCAAATAAGGTAACATTAGATTCTGCCTTTTGCTTAAACACTTGTTACCCACATCAAACCATAGCGTCACTTGATATTGGTTTACCCTCGTGTTATCAGGATTTGGCAGAAGTATTTAATTTAAAAGAGGCAGAAAACCTTCCACCCCATAGGGAATTTGACTGTCCTATCGATATAATACCTGGTTCCAAAATCCCTCATGGTAAGATCTATCCTCTCTCTCAAGAGGAACTCCAGTATATAAGAAATTACCTAGACGAAAATTTACGTAAGGGATTTATTTCACACTCCACATCCCCTGCAGCTGCAGGAATGTTTCTAGTAAGAAATAAGGATGGTACCATAAGACCTATTATTGATTATAGGGCACTAAATAACATCACAATAAAAAACAGATACCCTTTACCTTTAATACCTGAACTTTTGGAACGTCTAACTGGTGCCACTATTTACACCAAATTAGATTTAAAGGGAGCTTATAATTTGATTAGAATCAAAGAAGGTCACGAATGGAAAACGGCATTCAGGACCAGATATGGCCTTTTTCAATATAATGTAATGCCTTTCGGTCTGAGTAATGCTCCGGCAACTTTTCCGTTTTTTATAAATGAGATCTTTCGTGACCTGATTGACGTTTGTGTCATAATATACCTTGACGACATCTTAATTTATTCTAGAACACCACAAGAACATGAAAAGCATGTACGCTGGGTATTAACTCGTTTAAAAGAACACAAACTATATGCTAAACTGGAAAAATGTTCCTTTCATGTCACAGAAATAAAATTCTTGGGTTATATCATCAGTCCCAACAAAATACAAATGGATCCGGAGAAGGTATCAGCAATTCTGAATTGGCCTACTCCTACTTCCACAAAATCTGTACAACGATTCATTGGTTTTGCGAATTTTTATAGGAAGTTTATAAAAAATTCTCTTCAATCGTTAAACCATTAACAACACTTACTAGTGAAAAACAAAGATTTAAGTGGACAGAATCCGCTAGTCTTGCCTTTAATAAATTGAAAGAATATTTTACTACAGCACCCATTCTAGCTATGCCAGACTTTGATTTAGAATTTATCCTTGAAGTAGATGCATCCGACTCAGGTATCGGTGCAGTATTATCACAACAAGATAAGAACAAGACTGAGATTCATCCTATTGCTTTCTATTCAAAAATGTTGACTAGCGCTGAGAAAAACTATAGCATAGGAGATAAAGAACTTCTAGCTATAAAACGTGCCCTAGATCACTGGAGACATTTATTAGAAGGTTCTAAACTACCTTTTAAGATTTATACCGACCATAAAAATCTTGAATTTCTAAAAACAAGTAAGACCTTGTCTGCAAGGCAAGCAAGATGGTCGATATTCTTTGATCGTTTCAATTTTCTTTTAACATACAGACCAGGACACTTGAATACCAAAGCCGATGCTCTCTCTAGACTACATGAACAAGAAACTCATAATCAAATTAACCAAATCATTCCAAAAGAAAAAATTATAGGTTTACTAACACCTTTAGAAGAGGAGATATTAAAAGAATTAAAACATGAACCACCACATGGAATAGACTGTCAAAAAGATTCCAATACTGGTCTTTTTTACCATAATTCTAAACTATATATCCCCAAACAAATTAGATCTTCTATTCTTAAACAAACCCATGACGGGACACTAGCGGGTCATCCAGGTATTTCTAAAACTATAGACCTAACCAGGAGAAATTATTGGTGGCCACTCATGGATACCTATATTACAAATTACGTAAAACATTGTGATACCTGTGCCAGAAACAAGTTAGCTCACAAAAGACCATCAGGTCTTTTATCTCCTCTGCCTATTCCTGACAAACCTTGGAGTACCATATCAATGGACTTTATTGTCGAGTTACCTGAATCCCACCATTACAATACTATTTTAGTTGTCATTGACCATTTAACAAGACTGGCTCATTACATTCCCCTAAAAGGACTCCCTACAGCTTTCACAACAGCTCACATTTTCCTAGACAACATAGTTTGCTTACATGGACTGCCTAAAGTTATTATAACTGATCGTGGTACGCAGTTTACCTCTAATTTTTGGAGATCCTTATGTAAGCTAATCAAGATTGATTCAAGATACTCAACTGCTTTTCACCCTCAGACAAATGGTCTTACGGAGCGACTCAACCAAACCCTTGAACAATATCTTCGTTGCTATATATCTCATCTGCAGGATGACTGGTCATCTTATTTACCTTTGGCAGAATTCTGTTACAACAATACTACTTCTTCATCAACTAAACTATCCCCATTCTTCGTTACTTATGGATATCATCCTACCACCATTTCTTTGTCCTCTCAACAAGTGAACTCTCCCTCAGCATTGGATTTCGCAACTACTCTACAAGAAAGACTTGACATCCTGAAAAAACATCTTTCGGAAGCTAAAGATTATCAAAAAAGGTTGTATGATACCCATCACACTGCTAGCCCTGCTTATCAGATTGGTGATTTAGTACTACTCTCGACGAAGAATCTCAAACTTTCAGTTCCTAGCAAAAAGCTAGCAAATCAATACTTGGGTCCTTTTAAGATTTCTAAAATAATCAACCTCAATGCTGTGAGATTAGAGCTTCCCCAGGATTTTAAGATTCACCCCTCTTTTCATGTCTCTTTGCTAAAGCCATATCTTCCTTCACCTCAGTCCCTCTCCTTGACTCGACCACCTCCAATACTCATTGATGATCGAGAGGAGTATGAAGTTGAAGCTGTGTTGGATTCTAGGATCCATAGGCGGAGGTTGGAGTACCTTGAGAAATGGAAAGGTTATGGTTCGGAGGATAATTCTTGGCAGCTTCATTCTGATCTTCGCACTCCACGTCTTCTACGAAATTTTCATCGCCGCTATCCTGAGAAACCTAGCTTGGAAACCCCTGGGGTGCTTCCTTGAAGGGGGGGAGATGTGGTATACCTTTAACTCTAACCCCTCCTATTTGGTCTCCACCCTATTTAAGGACTACCTGTAACACTCATTTACTGCCTGATTATTGAAGTCATACCTACTCTGTTGTAGCATTCCTTATTTCAGGTCTCCTATTGCTTGTATCCTGTGCAAAGTAATTCACTATATTTACTTTTGCTTCATCTTGAATCTCTTATGATCTTATCGCTACTTTGTCATTACCGAGTCCGGATCATTGAACGGCCGGATCTACTTTTTTACCGCTACCCGGAAGTAAGCCGCATTCACACACGCTGCCTGTCCCAGACACGGATCTTCCAATGCGGTAACAGAATAACCACGGTCCTCAAGGTGGTAACGTACACGAACAAAGCTAAAGCCTTTAAACTTCATACCTGCTTGTTTGTTGTCACCATTCTGAATTATTGGGCATATCCTATTACCTGCAATATCCAATATAAACAAACATTGTGTGTCTGTGGAATGTCTGAACTTGTAAATATTTTAGGCTGTGTGTGATTGCGTGAAGTAAACAGGATCAATTTGTTTCTACCATTACTGATTCTGAGCGTGTCAGTATTTCTTTTTCATCTGTGGCCTCCGTTTACATATATATATATCGAACATAAGATATGTATTATATTAATAAATCCTTATGTCTATTAACACCTAAGTCAGTAGTTAATATATAAATTCATCATATATTAAATGTCTCATATTGTTTAATCAGGCTACATAGAAGTTGTTTTCTGATTACTACAAAAAAGAGCAACAAGCTCTAATTTTAGGGCTAACCTTTATAACAAATGTGCAAAATGCTTGTTTACTGAAATACAAAGCTCAGAATACCACAAGTCCTTTCTATTGAAATGGCACATACTGATATAATAATAAATCTACAGTCATCTTCAGCTAACAACACTAAACTGACTATATGGACAATAATATGGTTAACAATGGCTCTCACATTGGTTCCTATGTTTCTACCATATGATAGTTAGGCATGAATGTAAGTTGATAGCTTTACCTTTAAATGTAATTAGACACTGTCTCTCAGAAGTGATGATTTATCACCATATACAGGTCTATTACATTTTTTAGGATTGACAGCAATGCTGTATTGATACACAGATATGTATATAACTAGGTTTTAAGACTCTTTTATTTTGTGATTTTCTTTGCATGCTGCGCTGTGATGTTAGTGATCGATCTTATATTACAGATATATGGGTACTCTTTATTCTGATGTAGTATAATGGGATTTGGTTCACATTTTGGACACTCAGTGCTGCATGCGTGTGAAATTACAAAGTTGCACAGTGTAATACCTACGTTGCCGCATGTACCGTGTTTTGTTTACAAGTTGCTATGGCAACTTCGGCTCTACGATTTCACAGGGCGCATAGCTTCACGCGCCCTGATGATGTCAGACGCCGACTTCATCCACGGAGATTTGGCGGCATACGAGGTACACTAGGGGTATTTAGGTGGCGGTTTGGGGTAAGTTAGTTAGGAGGTTTTAATATTTATCTTTTTGCTACATTTGATAAAGGTACAACTAAGTACCGAAACGTCATGTTAATGTAACTTGCTTATGGATTAATAAATGGATCATATCTAAAAGACCACTGAGTGCCTATGTTCTTGGAACGGATATATATATATATATATATATATATATATATATATATATTAATTGAATATACAGTGTGTGTCTGTGTGTATATATATATATATATATATATATATATATATATAGGATTAGAGCGAAGAAAAGCGAGGAACTGCAGGGTTCTTTTCCAAAAGTGGATGGTTTATTGAGCAGACAGGTGAGAGACACAATCACAGTGTGCAAGGTTAGATCTGACGCGTTTCCCGCATGCTCACATGCGCTTCATCAGAGATCTACAGGTGTTCACCTGAGGTCAGATTAAATACTTGTGTTAGCCAATAGTGTGTAAGCAAAACTTAATTAGTTTGTCACTTTTTGAGAATATGGAGTGCAAATTGCAAGCTTAAAATTGTGTACAACTTTTAAAAGGTGAGTGAAATAAATGTGACATAAAGTGATAGTTTAAAAATTGGCATAACTAAACAATTCTTATAGCGGAGTGTAAAGAGGGTAATAGTATATTTCTAAAAGCTAAGTGTAGGCTATATTCCTTCAATTATACAAAAAAGAAAAAGGGAAAGGAAATATATGACATAAGAGATGATACTCACAAATAAACACAAAAGATAAAAAGTAAAAAATAAAAAATAAAATAAAAATAAAAAATAAAAATAATAATAAAAATAAAAAATGAGTAAAGTAGAATATAAAAAAAATATGGTGAAGTAAAGGCAACATGTTATATAGGAAAATATGTCTTTTTCACTATAAGTCGCTATAAATAACTGTTTTTGAACTAACAAGGCTAAATATTTGGTTACAGCCTGTGTATGTATAGAGTCTACTTAGAGGTCTATTGAAAGGCAGGACAACTCAAATGAAGATTGTAACCAGTCTGCTATGGTATCCCATAGAAGACAAGAAAGCTCAGTTAATAATTGTGACTATTATGTTGACTAAGACTAGGATCATGTTTATTCTTGTATTGGTACCATCCCAAAAATGGAATGAGTACTGCTTGTCCTGTATAGGGAAATATACATTGATTCGTATTATATGATGTAATGGATAAGTAAGTGAATTCCTAAATAATAACAAAAGGTATAAGAATAGACTATAGGTAAAAAATGGGAACAATACTTATTTGGCGTATATATAGTGAATACTAGTAGACAGCCACTTGTAACCCAATTCTAAGTGAGCCTATTCGTAAGGCGCATAGGGGGCAATTTTGCTGTAGTAGCAAGAGTGCTAATTAGCTAGACTATACCTTAAAGCTCTATTAGGCCTAAGATGGGAAAGCCATCATATAGGCCTAATGAGCTAAAATAAAAAATGATATACAGGGAAGGATGCAGACAGGGTTAGGGCTAAAAAAACTAAAACATAACAATGGAAAATTAAAAAAATATAAGTATGAAAAGATATATAATTGAAGAGGAAGTGAGAGAACAATGAAAGACTGACACTATATACTAAGAAGAATTAAAATGTTAATAAAGATAAGAACTGTGAACACTCATTAGTTAATATGTTTTGTCTAATGTGCCTAGGGAAGGAGAGATTTATTTATTTAATTAATTTTAATTAATTAAATTACCTGCACTGTGCAAAAGAGAGATAGAAAGAGAAACCATACATTCTGTTTGTTTCCTCTGGTATTGGACAGGGGAAAGGTGAGGACTAAGCCTTTCTCACTGTTTATTTACTGTAGTGTTGGTCAGAGGGGATATCTAGGCTAGTCTATAAATAGATCTAAGTCTTGTCTCTTATTAATGCCTTTTGGGCTCTTGGTTTGTAAAGTAAAAATCCAAAAAGCTTCTTTTCTTTGGAGCTTACTGATTCTATCACCTCCTCTGATGTCTTTGCTGATATGGTCAATACCTACAAATGAAAAGAAGTGCTTAATATATGTGCCATGGGAGCGAAAATGTTTAGCCACCGGTGTTTTTGGGACATCCTCTTCTAGTGATAAAAGATGTTGTCTGATACGGTCCTTAAGAGGACGTGCGGTAAGGCCTACATATATCTATATGTAACTATTTTACATAACTGGTCCGTGAACCCCCATTTGAATAACCCACGAGCCGCCACTGCTCTCAGGCCTACTGAACTAGTTCAGTAAGTCTGCTGCCTGCTGCTCCTGTCCATCCTCATCACCTTACTACACAAATTGTGACTTGACCTGCTGCAATAAACCCTAAATGATGCTGACCTGGCTCCTAATTTAAAACCATTGTTAACTGCAGCCACCAACAAGAACGATCTCTATTTGTTCACATACCACATAATTAATAACCCTTACTGAAATAGACATCCAAATAAGCAGCTTTAAAGGAACAATAAAGTAATAAAATTAAATGTAAATTGATTGTATAAAGTATGGCTTTTTAAACAACTTTCTAATTTACTTATATTATCAATTTTGCTTATTTCTTAGTATCCTTTGTTAAAGAATGTTCCTATGTGATCTCAGAAGTGCGTACATGTCTTTAGCCATCTGGCATTAGGGTTTGCAACAATTTGTTTATTTATAGCAAACGTATAGGAATACTAATAATAACAATGAAAATGTTTTAAATAATGCACTTATATGAACTATAGAGGAACTTCAGTCTAAAAAGAAAAAAGATTACTGAGATTCAAATCCATCTATTTATTTTGCAAACCATATAGCCCTCTGCAGTATGTTGGAAATGAATAATAATTAATATAGCCATATATCGGAATTATATGAAACAAAGTCGATATTTGAGTTCATGGGGCCGATTTATCAATGTCTGGCGGACATGATACGCTGTAGCATATCATGTCCGACAGACATCGCTGAATGCTGACAGCATACACTATTAGCAATAACATTTAACATGGCCTAAGAAGTTCTGGTGAACTGCTTGTCCAATGCTGCCCCCTGCAGATTTGCGGACATTTGACCGCTAGCACAGGGTTTCAATCAACCCTATCGTATAGGATTGGGCGCATTTATGTCAGCAGCCTCAGAGGCAGCAGACGAGTTAAGGAGCAGCGGTCTTAAGACCGCTGCTTCTTAACTCCTGTTTCTGGCGAGCCTGCAGGCTCGCGTGTGGAAATGGGCATCAGGGGCCATTCGGCCCTAGATAAATCAGCCCCAACGTATCTAAACTGGTTTTCAAAGAAGTGCTTAGAAAGTGTTTCTTAGTGTGTTATCCTTTGTGTCAGTTCGGGTACTTACTACAATAGATCAATTTACTTTTTTTTTACTCTCAGTTTTTCTTTGGTGTTGAGATCTGCTCTTATGATAATTATGTAGCATTTAGGAATAAATATACAGCCCATTAACCCTGCACTAGAAGCCAATATGGCAAAAATTTCAACAGCCACCATATATTTTCCTTTAGTGTTCAGATAAGCTGGGATAAAAGACAGCCATACACTGCAAAATACCAACATACTAAAAGTTATATGTGTAGCCTCATTGAAACTATTGGGTAATTTTCTTGCTAGAAAAGCCACTATAAAGCTTAAAGCAGCTAAAAGTCCAATGTACGCTACTACAACGTAGAATGCAATTACTGAGCCCTCATTACACCTTAATATCATCTTAGCAGATTGCTCCTGGGTGTCAAAGTCTGGAAATGGTTGACAGCTTACAAACCATAAGAGACATATGGTAGCTTCTCCCATTGAAGAGAAACACACAAGATAGCAGGATACTCTGGATCCCACATATTTTCTTCCCCTTCCACCAGGCTTTGTGACATTGAAGGCAATAAGGACAGTTGTAGTTTTGGCCAATACTGAGGAAACAGAGATGGTGACATTTATTGCAAAGGTTGCTTGCCGAAAAAAGCAGGTAAGGGCCACTGGGCGTCCAATGAATAACAATGAACATAAAAAGCACATTATGAGAGATATAAGCAGAGTATAAGTCAGATTTATGTTATTCGCTTTAACTATGGCTGTGTCTCTGTGGCAGATAAAGATGACCAATACCCCTAGGGTAATAACAGCAAAGACAATGGCAATAGTAGATAATGATATGCCCAAGGCTTCCTCATAAGAAAGGAACTCTATGGTTCTGGAGATGCACATATTTCTTCCTGCATTGGACCACTGGTAATCAGTACACTTCAAACAGTTTTTCATATCTAACAAGAAATAATATTATTAGTATGATAGAAATGATTTGATTGATTAAAAATTGCATTTTGCAATATAGAAAAAACAAGGAATATCACAAAACAAGTGCAAATTACACATTTTAAGATAGATTACAAGAATGTTAGCATGGAAGCAATATCACAACTGTGCTAACTAGAGCGCATATTACAAGTTGAAAGTAAATGATTGCACATGAGCTCACACAAAATTTGTGCTAATCAGATTAGTGTGCTAGAAGGCCTAGCGTCAAGTGTAAGGTTTACAAAAAATGTTCACAAAATGCAACATAAATACATTAAAATATTAATTTTATTAATATTTATATGAAATATTTTATCAGAAAGTGTATACACTCATATATACACTTTCTGATAAAAAAAATATTTAATAAAAACTCTAATAAATATTTATAAGGGCTAAAAGGGATATGGTGTATGACTGTAAAGGGCTATAATATATATATATATATATATATGCATGCATGTGTTTGGGTATAGGTATATATATATTGATTTTTGGGTTTATAGGTATATACATATATATCAAGAGAGGTTTTGGTTGTGTGAGGTTGATGTGTAAAAATGGAACTGGGTGCAGCTACATGATTATGCAATAAACCTCCAGTGATTTTTATTCTGGGTGTGGTATTTAATAAACAAATTAATAGAATAGATAGAATATTGAGTATCAGTATATGAAAGGCATAAGAAACCCAAAATGTCTTCCTTTTGTGATTCAGACACAGCATACAATTTAAAAAAAAAAGTTTCCATGTTACTTCTCTTATCAAATTTGTTTTGTTCCAATGGTAGGTGTCTGCAACACTACATGACAGGAAACAGTGCTGCCATCTTGTTTTCTTCCTAATGGATAACTTTCTTGCAAAACTGCTGCCATATATTGCTACAGACGCCTGCATGCTCCTAAACTTACATCTCTGTTTTTTTATTATTTCATGTCTGTAATGTATGCAAATGTGTAAATCTGTAGATAGTTTACACCAGGGATGGCCTAATGGGCGCTACTGGATCACATACTGCCCTCTGTACTAGTCTTTGTAGACCATGAGAAAAAAGCATGACTAATGGTGGGTGTGCAAACAAGGTGGCCACAACTCAAAAGAACGCTCTGGAGTAGAGAACAGCAGACAAACGAGCTGTGCAACCCTAACTAATTCTACATTTTTTAACTAAAAATTTAATTTTTGTATGCCCATTGTTTGTTCTGAAGCCGTGCATGGACTCTGCATAATCATTAGGCTTAGCATTATCGGCACTTAGCATCTGTTTGTCCCATATAGAGATGTGTAAGGAAGAACAACTTGTTAACGGGTATTCAAGGAAATGTATCTCCCAGAATATTCGTTGGCTGAACTATTCAGGTTTCATTTAAAACTAAATTTAAATCATATTTTTCGTTAAACATTTACATTTGTTTTCATGAAGACGAATGTGAATGTTTCAAAGCTACAGGTGAAACGTTCACTTGTAGCTACAATACTTACCTTAAAGGGACACTAAACCCAAAATATTTATTTTATGATTCAGATAGAGAATACAAATTTAAACAACATTCCAATTTACTTCTGTTATCTAATTTGGTACATTATTTAGATATCCTTGATATCCTTGTTGAAGAAACAGCAATGCACATGGGTGAGCCAATCACACGAGGCATCTATGTGCAGTCTTCAATCAGCAGCTACTAAGCCTATCAAGATATGCTTTTCAGCAAATGATATCTTAAGCAGGGCCGGCGCTTGCATATAGGCAAGTTAGGCAACGGCCTTAGGGCGCCACAGTATGGGGGCGTAAACTGCCGGTGACAAGCAGCAGCAACATTTATTTTTTTTCAGCAGCAACATTTTTTTAAATTTTTTTTTACATTTGCGGTCCGCCCCCAGTCCAGACAACCTTGAATATTCTTTGGGCGAATTGGGAAAGCGGAGTGCCGTGCTAATACTACTGCTGCCCCTGCTAATACATACATATTGGTTTGTCTGAAATTCAAATGTTTCCCGCGCGCACTGAACAGATGCAGCCTGTGCGCGCGGGAAACATTTGAATTTCAGACAAATCGATATGTATGTATTAGCACGGGCGGCAGTAGTATTAGCACGGCACTCCGCTTCTGTAGGGAAAGGAGGAGGGGGTGGAGCTGCTGCAGTGATGTTCAGCATGAAGGGAGCGAGCAGGGGAAGTTATGCTGATGTAGAAGAACATATACATTATAGGACTGGCTTGGTAAGTTGCTGCAAATACGGCATAATTTAATTTAAGAATTGAACACATGCTAACATTTGGTTATGTGACAACAGTGCACGCTGTTAGCAATAGCACAGAATAGCAGCTGAGCTACACTGCAAACAAAACAAAAACAACTGAAACGCAGTCAGATTTAAAACTCATGTGTCCAGTCCAGCACGCAGCAACTGCTCTTAGTGTTGCAAGTTGAAACACAGAGAGCAGTTGCTGCATGCTGCTGGACACATGATGAATTTTAAAGCTGGGTTCAATGTCTGTGATCACTGAAGCAGGTCTGTTCAGTCCAGACACAGATCGTCAATCAGGGACCTGTCTGTTTAAACTACGGCATCGGAACATGATTGCTTACAGCCTGGCTGCAGAAAAAGTTGTACCATAACAATCTAAAGTAACATGGTCCTAGTGCCTAGGTGCCCTTATCTAAATGTGTTTATTAATGTGCATTTGTGTGTGTGTGTGTATATGTGTGTCTAAATGTGTATGTAAATACAGTAAATGTCAAAATGTGTGTGTGTGTGTGTCTGTGTATGTGTGTAAATATGTGTGTTTGTGTAGATCTGTGTAAATGTGTGTGTTTGTGTGTCTGTGTAAGTGTGTAAATGTGTGTGTTTGTGTAAATATGTGTGTCTGTGTAAGTGTGTAAATATGTGTGTTTGTGTAAATATGTGTGTCTGTGTAAGTGTGTAAATATGTGTGTCTGTGTAAGTGTGTATATGTGTGTTTGTGTAAATCTGTGTAAATATGTGTGTGTGTCTGTGTAAGTGTGTATATGTGTGTTTGTGTAAATCTGTGTAAATATGTGTGTGTGTGTGTGTCTGTGTAAGTGTGTATATGTGTGTTTGTGTAAATCTGTGTAAATATGTGTGTGTGTGTCTGTGTAAGTGTGTATATGTGTGTTTGTGTAAATCTGTGTAAATATGTGTGTGTCTGTGTAAATGTGTGTGTTTGTGTAAATGTGTGTCTGTGTAAGTGTGTAAATGTGTGTGTTTGTGTAAATGTGTGTCTGTGTAAATGTGTGTGTAAATATGTGTGGCTGAGAATTTTTACCCACAACAGTAATCCATAACTTTCCTTCTTTTGTTGGGACATTAACTTTTTCAATGTAAAATTTTTCTACTTCCCTAGTGCTACAAAAAAAAAGATATATATATATATATATATATATATATATACACATACACACACACACTGTGTGTGTGTGTGTGTGTGTGTATATATATATATATATATATATATATATACACACACACTGTATATATATGTATATATATGTATATATATATATATATATATATATATATATATATAGACACACTCTCTATGTAATAAGCAAGCGCTACCCAGGTGCTGAAACAAAAATGGGCCAGCTCCTTGGCTTGCATTCCAGCTTTTGAAATACAGATACCAGGAGAATGAAGAAAAATTAATAACAGGATTTACTTTTAAAGTTGCTTAAAATGTCATGCTCTAAAAAACTTGGATTCAATATCCCTTTAACTAGCAATAGGATGGTATGTAATCGGGGGGGGGGG
Source organism: Bombina bombina (assembly GCF_027579735.1). NCBI lineage: Eukaryota > Metazoa > Chordata > Amphibia > Anura > Bombinatoridae > Bombina > Bombina bombina. The sequence goes on from NC_069506.1 coordinate 135,945,818, forward strand.
GGGGGGGGCGGCAAAATGCATTCTCGCCTGTGTGGCCAAAAATCCTAGCACCGGCCCTGATCTTAAGAATGAAGCAAATTAGATAATAGAAGTAAATTAGAAAGTTGTTTAAAATTGCATTTTCTTTCTAAATCATAAAAGGAAAAAAAATAAGGTTTATGTCCCTTTAATGTGCTATCCAGAGCATAGAGAGCACATTAAAGTAAGTATTAAAGGGATAGGAAAGTCAAAAATAAACTTGCCTGATTCATATAGAACATGCATTTTTAAGACACTTTTAAATTCACTTCTATTTTCAAATGTGCTTTGTTCTCTTATTTTTTTATATATATATCTTTATTAACCAATTCGATATACAGTTCAAATAACAGAGAGAGCACAGAGAAACAAAATAAGAGGAACCAAGGGGATACAGAATTCTTGTAGATACAGTACAATTAGAGCAAATACAAATAGTTTCACAATATCTTTATATAGGCAGAGTTTTTGTACATATCTTATAGCCGGCTATGCTCAACCCAGCATCTATGAGAATGCACCTCCTGACATTAAACCTTCAGAAAAAAAATTTATAACCAAATTTTATGCTTATAGTTTTCTAAACAAACGTTCGCAGAATCCCTGCATAGTTCCAGTAACTGGATTTCATACCGAATTGGGGGTTTTCTAATAGGAATAAAAACAAAATTAACAGACAATCAGACAAAACAACAAACAAAAACACAAAAACACATAAACACAAAAACAAAACAAAACAAAAACAAACAAAAAAAAATAATAAAAAAAAATGAATAAGTATCTCTTAGTATCTCTTGTTGAAAAGGAATACGCACATATCCTACATTAGTGGGAGCTGCTGCTAATTGGTGTCTGCACACATTTCTCTCTTGTGATTGGTTGACTAGATGTGTTCAGCTAGCTGCCAGTAGTGCAATGCTGTTCCTGAATGAAGCAAATTTGATAATAGAAGTAAATTGGAAAGTTTTTTAATATTATATGTTCTATCCAAATCATAAGATAAAATGTTTGGGTTTACTATCCCTTTAAGTTCTTTTCATTAGTATTTTTTGTTGTTGTTATATTTATTTCTGTTGGAACATTCTTTTGGATTTTCATTTTGTTAAACTAATAAACATCGCTAGTCCCCGGTCATGTTATTATGGGACACAAAGAGAAGCTGCAGGTTGAAAACAAAAATCTGCAAGATATATTATATCTACTACGGGGATCAACATATTTTTTTTCTTGAAAGTTGTTATACAACACATTTACAAATACAACATTAACCTGGCTGTGGCTGCAATTCATTTAACGAAAAATAGAAGTGTCTCTGTCTGCTTGTTTTATGACTGAACCTGGTTATTTATAATCATTCCGCAATCAATCATTCATTCATTGTTCTAATATTAAATTGTGTAATCATTTATTTGTAAAAGAAGATATTTTATTCTCTTTCTGTTACAGGAGTCTGGTGTGAGGTCAGTCCTGAGCCATTATAGACTAGGCCTTACTCTAGTAATATTTTTTTTAATTATCTTTGTCACCTGTCATGCTATGGCAGACTAGGACTTTGGCCTTGTAGGTAGTGGTTGTTCATCATTGCTTTGCTTATTTAAAGGGTCAGTCTAGTCAAAATTAAACGTTCATGATTCAGATAGGGCATGCAATTTTAAACAACTTTCCAATTGACTGTTATCATTAAATTTGCTTTGTTCCCTTGGTGGTATTTTTGAAAAGCTAAACCTAGGTAGGCTCAAACTGATTTCTAAACTGTTAAAAACCCGCCTCTTAGCTCAGAGCATTTTGAAAGTTTTTCACAGTTAGACAGTACTAGTTCATGTGTGTCATATAGATAACATTGTGCTCACTTCTATGAAGTTATTTATGAGTCTGCACTGATTGGCTAAACTGCATGTCTGTCAAAGCACTGAGATAAGGGGGCAGTCTGCAGAAACTTAGATACAAGGTAATCACAGAGGTAAAATGTATATTAACCCCTTAATGACCACAATATACTCTGTATGTTACTGGTCGTTAAGGGTTTTTTCAGGACATAATAGCACAAGTCTAGCAAGAACACACTATTAATCCACTCCCTCCAGCAGGCTTTGTGGAATAGAGCAGTCTCAACGCTGGTGGCAAGACCACACTATAAAACAATCAAGTCCCAAAAAAAGGCCAGTGACATACAGGGTACGTCGCTGGTCCTTAAAGGGACATTCAATCAAAATTAAACTTTCATTATTCAGATAGAGCATGCCAATTTAAACAACTTTCCAATTTACTTCTATTAACAAAATGTGCCCATTCTTTTTATATTTAAACTTTTTGAGTAACCAGCTCCTACTGAGCATGTGCAAGAATAAGTGTGTATGCGTTTGTGAATGGCTGATGGCTGTCACATGGTACGTGTATGCATTTGTGAATGGCTGATGGCTGTCACATGGTACAGGGGGAGTGGAAAAAGACATAACTTTTAAAATTGTCAGAAAAAATCTACTACTCATTTGAAGTTTAGACTAAGTGCTATTGCATTGTCTTGTTATCTTGCATTTGTTGATTATGTAAATCTACTGTGTTGACTGGTCCTTTAAGGGGTTAAAATAAATGTGTTGGTTATGCAAAACTGGGGAATGGGTAATAAAATGATTATCTGTCTTTTTAAACAATAAAAATTCTGGTTTAGACTGTCCCTTTAAACTCTCTTCCCACCAGTACCTCAGCTCACAGATATCATACATGAAGAGTGACTAGACTAAGCAAGTAGTCAGTCAGTACCGTGATCTCGCTTTGTCACCACCACATCAGACAATACATTGCTACTCCTCCTCTTTTAGTACTACCTCAATGCTGTGTTCACCGGTTTTATACTGGTGCTGTGGACATTTACATTCATGGTATATTACTGGGTGGGTGACAAAATCATCTGACAGAATAAATGCAGCTGATTTGCTTACTCAATCTCCTGCAAGGCAGACACATTTACAGGGTTGGCTCAGTTTTGTCTAGTTGTAAACCAGTCAAACATGCCTCATCCTGGCCTATATGCAAAAAAACAAACACACGCACTTTGGGGCATATGTATCAAGGTCTGGCGGACCTGATCTGACAGTGCGGATCAGGTCCGCCAGACCTCGCTGATTACGGCGAGCAATATGCTCGCCGCATTCAGCATTGCACCAGCAGCTCACAAGAGCTGCAAGAGCTGCTGGTGCAACACTGCCTCCTGCAGACTCGCGGCCAATAGGCCGCCAGCAGGGGGGTGTCAATCAACCCGATCATACTCGATCGGGTTGATTTCCAGCGATGTCTGTCCGCCTGCTCAGAGCAGGCGGACAGGTTATGGAGCAGCGGTCTTTGTGACCGCTGCTTCATAACTGCTGTTTCTGGCGAGCCTGCAGGCTCGCCAGAAACACGGGGCATCAAGCTCCATTCGGAGCTTGATACATATGCCCCTTTGCCTGCGTGAGGTCATGCCCAAAATTGGGGTATCCAGTTACCAGCCAGGGCCACTCCAAATCTCAACTCATCCAGAATGCCTCCCATCACACAGACACCTAATAATCCATTTAATATACCACTGAGTGTCTGTTCTTGTGAGTGCTGCTAGGCCTTGATGCTGGCTACAGTTATTTATTGTTCTTGACAACAAGTTTTGCCACCACCACACTTAACAAAATATTAAATCCATGCTGCTGCTGATCCTCCTGCTCTGCTGCTGCAACTTCCCTAGGGAAAATCTCAAATGTTGTGTCCATTGGAACAGGCACCACCCCGGGTGTGTTACTGGGTAGGTGACAAAATCATCTGACTTATAATTGATGCTACTGTTGCTCATGCTTTGGTTTCTCAATTTCCTGATTACGGGATTTTCTCAGTTTAGTCTGGTGCCTGAGGCTGGGGTATCCAGTTATAGTCAAGGAAAACTCTCAGACACTACCACACCACTGTTTCCCATTACTAATATCAGCTGTAAGATTCCACATCTATTACAACTATACAAATTAGATGATTAGATGTGAAATATATTTTTTAAATGTTACAACAATGTGCAAGCTTAAAAAAAATCTACTTTCATTCACCTCTTTGATCTCTTTGTAATAATCTACTTATCCATACTAACCTCTCTTACTCTTTATTCACATTCCTTCTACTTATCTTGTATTATTAATTCATGAATCTCTCTATGCTTGTCTCTCCTCCTCATTACTCTACTTTTCCTTGTCCTCGCACCTCTTCTACCCATTCCCTTCTAGTTGTGAAAGTAAGTGTATATCACCTGTATGAGAATGGAGAGTGTGAAACTGTGATATAAGTGTGACTGGAGTGTGAATTTAATGAAAGGGGTAAGAATGGACAGTAACACAGTTGAAGCCTTTGCATGGCATCGTGGCTCATGTAAATTGAAATGTAATATTGTAACCTACTTAGTAGCAGCTGTTTTGTTACACTGTTGTATTACTTTTTGTAGTATTCTTGTTGAACTTACAAAATTACTGTATATTGTATAAAAATAACAACTAAAACTAACTACTACTGTATACATTAGTGTATGACTGTGTCGCCCTGGCAGTGACCCGAACAAACAATATTGGAATACTAGTATAATTTAAATCATGTGCTAATTCAACCATTTGTAAAATTGCCATTGCAATGCATTAACCCCTAGACGCTGTTAGTACTTTCCATGCCGTCCTAATAATGCTGGGATTTAATGCCATTAGGACCAAGTAGAACAACCTGCCTTTTATGGCGTCCTGCAGCCTCCCCCTTTAATGCAATCAATAATTGGAATCGGGGGATGCTGAGCAGCATAGTTCTTGAAATCACGTGATGACATTGATGATTGCGTGATTTAATTTTTACAGCCAGTGTTTACATTGGAATCTCCAGTGTAGCTTAAAGTGATGTTAAACTTTAAATTATCATATGCCATAAATGTAATCTACGACATTAAAAATTTGTGTACCATTTTTTTGTTTTTAATCCATCTGTGAAAGGGTTAAATTAGTGCATATAGTAATGCCTCTATTACAATGATATACCGGCCAACATGGATTAACTCTTTTAAAAAAAAAAAAAAAAAAAAGGGGCGGAGCTAGCCAGCAACAGGAGCAGACGTGCAGGTCCGTCGCTCTCTGTGAAAAGTGATCAAAAAGAATATACCAAGTCCAAGATATTGCCTAAATCTGTCTGCAAACGTGAGTTTTAAGTTTATAGACTCATTGCTATCGGCTATGGAGCGGATAATCCGTGAGAAGAAGCGTGAGGAGTGAAATTATAGGTAGAAGTGGATGCGACATTCTGACCGACGCCATTTTGCCTAGCTATACGACAAACGCACTGAGCCTCAACCAAGAGATCCTGCGGCTCTACAGACAGTTCATAGTTTCACCTAGACCATGACTGCTCCGGTTTCCAGCGGCACTGATCCGGCTATACTACCGAAATTAGAGAGGTGGGAAAATGGCTTACAAGACCGGTTATCTACATGTTTTGGGGATTTCAGAAAAGATCTTGCGACACTTCTGACCTCTTTGTGTCAGAACCCCAAACTCCCGGTTGCTTCTGGCTACAAATCAAAAGAGAAAATGACTATGGCTGCGAACACTACAACTGTATTGTCACCAGCAAGTTTACAAACCCTGACTATGGCTCCTCCATTTAAACCCTTGCCACCTAACTCATCTACTCCTCCATCGGGGGTGGCGGCCGAACCCCTGTGGAGATATGAAGCGGCATTCTATGGGAGCTGGCAGAGGGCAGATTGGGAGCCGGTCTGGCGAGACAACGATCAGCTCTGTGCACTGTTGATAGGCGCCGTGAGTAGGACACCACAACAACCGGTTTTTGCAGCTATTCTGGGCTCAGACCACGGCAATTATCCGGTGAAACAACCTGCCATTAAGACTTTCATATTCATATCCAGGCAGGCATGCCCTAAGAGATCCGGCTGGACTATACATAAAACTGGGGTAGGATAAACTTATGGCTAGGAGAGGATATATTGCAGCACATGTTAAATGTTATAAGCTGCCATACAATGGATGATTATAGGAACTTACTCCACTATTTACTAAGCGGTTCGGGCTATAACCCCTTCTGATACTAATTTAGATAGCTACTCGAGTTCTACATATCACGGACAATAGTTGCAGCTTTCCGGTGGCAGAGCCATCATGGTCATATGCCCTGGACATACAAATGAAAGCTATCAAGATACGTAATTTATGCACTCTTCTTAATCTACCGGCTTTATACTCTGTTCTGAACGGACTTTTGTATATATATATGTGTGTGAAACGTGATGTGAAATGATATCTATGTTTACATAAATAACACATAGATATTGGTGGTAAGACAAGTATAGTATTGTAGTAGCAGCTGAGCATTTGGAGCGAGCTGATAAAGCGAATTCCATCATTAGTGATACTTCCTTCACCTCATTTATTTAGGGCAATTTACCAACCTTACACTATTCACAGTATAATTTGTCATCTATTCTATTTACATGTTTATAGCCATATGGTTCTTGTTATTGTCTGTTAGCCTAACTGTTGTTCTAAAAGTAGGCAGAAACTGCTATTAGTGAATGCAGGCCAAATATACCGGATGTCCAGTGTGATATAATATAATTTACAGCAGCATGGCTGACTAATTAATATCAGTAAATTAACATTGTCTCCCCATAGGACCAATAGGATGAAGATAGTGAGGCGGATAGCTACCTACCTTTCACATAGGCTACCAAGCTATATTTATATTAGAGCCCCAAACTGGGGACAGGGACTTAGCTAAGAAACTTTAATACCAATAGTACAATACCTATTTGTTAATGGCAGGTTAAAACAGTTCTCAGGTGAATATAAAGCTATATAAATCTGTGTGCTCTACTAAGTTATTTAGAGTTAAGTTGTTTAAGATTTCCATGCGGGAGTGGGGGAGGGGTTGGTACCTTGTGCCTATCTGCTCCTATTTATGTGTATTACAAAAGTCTGTTATATTTTTAGTGCAGGAAAAACACGCATTGTTTGAATAACTTCGGAGCCAGGACCTGCCACAAATATTCTATTGGTTATTATTGTGTTGCACTATGGGCGACTGAGACAGGGAGATATAGAGGGACAATATTTACTGAAATACATAAGGAAATAGTGAAGATGTATATACAACACAACAAAGGTTTCTCCTTATAGTAATATGTTGCAACCATTTTTAACTCTAACTATAGTATAGTCCAATTATAAAATACACTTATTGTTAGATGCTACGGATGTAAGCACTACTGTTGATTATATTTCATATTTATATAATATGTTACACACTATATGTAATGTACCTCAGCTGTTCTGTGCTATAACAGAGAGAGGGTTTATCTATAACTGCCTAACTGTTACTTGTATATAGTTGAAAAGACACGCTATTTATATACTACGAGAAGGTAATATTTGACTTATTTTACTCTATATCTGGATTGGCTCCGTATTCCCCCCCCTAGGGAGTTTCCCCTAGGCCCTGTTTACTAATGTAAACTAAGGAACACAGATCCCATCGCATTTTCCTATCCATTATTAGATGTTTAATATGAAAAAGCGGCACATAATATTCCCCTTCCTATAAAAGAAAAGAATGAGGAAAGATATGGGCTATGAGTGCTAGCAGGATATACTATTGACCTAGGTTTAGCTTATGGGACCAATATACATAGTATAATATAACCGTATCCTTATTTGAATTTCTATTCTATCTGGACAGATTGTTTGTGAACTTATACTTTATGCACTCATATGTCTTAATAGATATGTACTGCCTTACTAGAGCTGTTCCTATTGTAATATATTTACAATGTACTATACACTGTGATGTTTATATTGAATTTCCTCAATAAAAAAAAATAAATAAAAAAAAAAAAAAAATTACGACAATTCCAGTGAACATCCATTGAACATGTGTGTAATTTGTAGGGATGGGCGAATGTTTCTAAAAATTCGAAATTTAAAATGAATTTTGATACATTCGTTCATTCGAATCGAATTTCGAATGTTTATATAACATTCTAACATTCTATTTTTGAATTTTCGTTTTCGAATTTTTCAATAAAATTTGAAAATATTTGTTCGAATAATAGAATGTTTAGCTATGTATTCATTCAATTTCGAAATGTAATATTCGAATTCGAATGTGACATTCGAATTCGAATGTGACATTCAAATTCAAAATAGTATTTCTAGTCTACAACTGTGTTTAATAAATGTAATATTCGAATTCGAATGCTACATTCAAATTCGAATTTCACATTCGAATTTGAAATAGTATTTCTAGTCTAATACTGTGTTTTATAAATGTAATATTCGAATTCGAATGTGACATTCAATTCGAATGTGATATTCGATTCGAATGTGACATTCGAAATAGTGTTTCTAGTCTACAATTATGTTTTATAAATGTAATATTCGAATTTGAATGTGATATTCGAATGTAACATTCGAATTTGAATGTGACATTCGAATTCGAATGTGACATTCGAAAACTGTAAATAACATTCGAAAATCGAATTTTTAAGAATACTCGTTCTTATCAACATTCTATTATATAAATCGAATTTCTACAATAACATTCGTTCTAACATTCGAATTCAGATATAAACACATTCGCTCATCCCTAGTAATTTGACAATCTTGAAGTCCAGCCCCTTTATTGCCCATAGAAAGCCTATGTAGAGAGTGGGTGTGACTGCTCTATACATCAAATCCCATCCAAAAGAGGAAATGAAGGGGGCGGAGGAACAGATAATATCAATTAGGATTATAAATCTTTTATTACTAAATATATATATACACTTTAAAAAAATTATGTGGTTTTACTTGCAAACTAATATATTTTTATTGCAACATTCTAATAGTCTGACATTTACCATCATTTTAAAATTACCGAATTTTGTTTAAAAAAAACAACAAATTTTTTAAACGCATTTTGGATGAACCAAATCAAACAACAAATTTTGAACAAAACATAAAATTTCCAAAACTAATGATTTATCCTAAAAAAAATTCCATGCACATCTCTAGAAATCAGCTTTATTTATTTTAACATATACAGAGTAACATAATGAGATTAGTTAAATTAACATTCAACTCACCAGTTTTGTTAGCTATTTCCCCATCTGAGCAGGGTAAACAATCAAAGCAACACACAGGCTTGCTTTTTATTAACGCTTTCCTGAATCCAAGGGGACAACTCTCACTGCAAACAGAATGCGGTTGAGTCTGTAGAAGTAAACGCACAAAGTAGAAATGCAAAGATTGTTTAGCTGTTCCTAAAATACTGAAGATATGAGCATGACATGTATGTTTTTATGACTTATTTAAAGGGATAGTCTAGTCAAAATTAAACTTTCATGATTCAGATAGGGCATGCAATTTTAAACAACTAATATACTTTTATCATTAAATTTGCTTTGCTCTCTTGATATTCTTTGTGGAAATCTAAACCTAAGTAAGATCATATGCTAATCTCTAAGCTCTTGAAGTGCATTTTGACATTTTTCACAGCTAGAAAGTGCTAGTTCATGTGTGCTATATAGATAATATTGTGCTCACTCCTGTGGAGTTATTTATGAGTCAGCACTGATTGGCTAAAATGCAGCTCTGTCAAAACAACTGAAATAAGGGGGCAGTCTGCAGAAGCAAAAAGTTTATTAATATAACAGTGGTGGTTATGCAAAACTAGGGTATGGGTAATAAAGTGATTATCTATCTTTCTAAACAATAACATTCTAGTGTAGACTATCCCTTTAAGGGCTAGTTTACATTCCAGTTGTAAGCTTTATAAAATAGTTGTAATCTTAAAAAACAAACAAAAAAAGGGGGCAGAGCTAACCGCTGAAGTGGAAGGTCGCATCTATACAGAGCTCCTAGCTCCAGATATATAAAATGGGACTTATTTAGCAGTTTTTTTCAGCTTATACTAGATCTGAGGACCACCCAAACTACACAAGACACTCTGATGTGGAGTTTGGGAGCCTACAATAACCCTATTGTATCCGTTTTGACAAGCTGTCAGCCCATGCCCTGAGCTGGTCTATTGAGGCCTCTCTGTGAAACGTCCGACATTTTTTTCCCCGGTGCATCAAGCATAATAACTGTCTCTTAGCTACTTACGGAATGTAACATGCTTACATTGGAAATGGAGGGGACACACAAGTCGTTGCAGGCTCTACTACAGATCTTTGATCGCCAGATAGACAGATGATATTTGGACTTGCACTACACTCTGGAAATGGCGACCCAAGGTGTGGAGGACAAGAAACTTCATGACGTCGAGCAAAATAACACGATAACGGAGCAACTTCCAGAACATGGATCTGAGACATCGCAGAGTGGCCTGACGCGCAATAACTTTGATCTGGATATCGACTTCCGCGGTCGGGGTCTGGAGCCCTTTGATCTTCTGGCTTCCCGCGGAGGCTCTATGTTATGGTTATTGAGGGATAGATCATTGCTTCTGGGTCCCACCTTGCCTTCCTCTTCTCACCTAGTGCTTCAACGCGATCTACAGGTTCCTATGGGTTGGACATCTGACCTCAAGACCGGAGTGGGGTAAATTCTTCCCAGCTGATATGATGTGCTGGAGTATGACTGCTACTCGATTGTACTTAGCCATATAGCCACTAACCTATAGAAAACTCTTTTCCAGCCACAGAAAATCTGAATGACATTGGGTTAAATGACGGTTCTGCAGAGAACCTAAGAGAATGGCCTGCAAACCACACCAAATTAGTAATCTTCTTAGTTGTTTACATGTATACTTGTTAAGTTTGTAACACCCTACTAGAGGTACAGATAACAGCTATTTATATAAGGGAACAGGTCCTGTTATGTAATAAAGGTTTCTTAATCCAAGTCCAATTGTTATTATCCACCTACTACACTTTCACAGTCTTATACTTAAATTGTACACCCTCTCTTAACGTCTGTTACGAGCATATAGCAGTTCCCTAAATTAAATATACATTGATCATGTTGCTGATGCTACATAGTTCTGGAGTCACACTTAGTTCCCCCCATATCTTTTTTTTTTTAGGACTGGAATTTAATAGCATATATGCTTTTCTCCTAAATTTTAATATTCTACTATTTCATAGTTTACCTAGTTTAAGCCCTCATTTTGCACTTATTCAGGTTAGCTGATCGCTTTACAATCACCCCTAATTTCATAATTCAATATCCCCTTAGTTGAAGGGTATCTACTAAATCATTCACGTATTATGGCGGAACAAACACCTGAATGGGCATTTACATTATGGTTATATCATATTATATCTATCTTGGCGTACTAAACCCTTAATTGAAGACTGTTTTATCTGTCTCTGCCAACATTTAGTTTGGAATATAGCTAAGACCTCATGTTTACCAAGACTAGATTGTTAAGCAGCCCATACCTTTAAAATATAGTCCTATTGTCTCCCATCAATAAAGCTGAACAACTATACTATTATATTTCAGGAGATGTCCCTAAGTTGATACACTGCCTATGACCAAGGCTCTAGTATAGGGCTTTGGGGCTTGCTTCTATTCCGACTTATGCCTACTAAAGCTCAGTTAGGCGATTAATGTGCTCATAAACATATCTGCAACCATTTCCTTTACCCTTTTCATTTACTAACATGTCTTCCTAGGCCTCTTAAAAAAGCCACAATTACTTCAATAGCAGATTATATATTACCCAAGTCTACTAATAATTTCCCTCATTTAACTTAATACTTCAATAGTTTCAACATATAGGTAGAGACCAGGTGTGGTTTTTTTGTTGTTTTTTTTTTACTCTTTTTACCACACAAGCTTAAGATACGTATTTTACATGTCATTATGTTTCTTAGCTTTTCCATGTTGTTTTGTTTCTATTGTGTATCTGTGGGGCAATGTTATACAGTATTAAACTATATTTGATGTTCTTTATCTACTATAATTATGATACCAATTGTAACCTATAAAGTGTTTATATTTTCAATCCTTTAAAAGGACAGTCTACACCAGAATTTTTATTGTTTTAAAAGATAGATAATCCCTTTATTACCCATTTCCCAGTTTTGCATAACCAACACTGTTATATTAATATACTTTTAACCTCTGTGATTATCTTGTATCTAAGCCTCTGCAAACTGCCCCTTTTTTCAGTTCTTTTGACAGACTTGCAGTCTAGCCAATAAGTGCCTGCTCCCAGATAACTTCTCGTGCACGAGCACAGTGTTATCTATATGAAATACGTGAACTAACACCCTCTAGTGGTGAAAAACTGTTAAAATGCAATCTGAAAGAGGTGGCCTTCAAGGTCTAAAAAATTAGCATATGAACCTCCTAGGTTAAGCTTTCAACTAAGAATACCAAAAGAACAAAGCAAAATTGGTGATAAAAGTAAATTGGAAAATTGTTTAAAATTACATGCTCTATCTGAATCATGAAAGCTTATTTTGGCCTAGACTGTCCCTTTAATATTATCTTATGTTAGAGGCTAAGTGATCTGCTACTGTTTAGCGTTTAACTCTTCTATTATACTATGGAGACTTATGGGTAGAGTTGTCCTTCCCACTACTATCACCATTCATTCTCATCTCATCTCCCTAGTATTATTTTCTTCTTTTTTTTACTTGTATGAATATACTTGGCTCCGCCCCCCCCACACCTTCCCCTATTTTCTGAGCGGCTCTTGCCCGCTGATACCTTTCCCCCTCCCCACATAACCATACTATATTTGCATGGCCCAAATAGGGCAAACTACCTGACTATTATATGTCTCTTTACTTTCACGATCATTTGACCCATATGTGGTCATCCGGCCAGTCAGCCAACTATGCTATAGTATCAAAAAATAGAGGTTTGAAAAGCCTATCGTGTGTATCGCACTGTTATATTTTTCCTTTTCTGTGAAAGTAAGAATCTAATCTGAACAATGCTGTAATTGTTTTGGATGTTATAAGGCATTCATTGCTTGTTATCCATGTTACAAAACCTCAATAAAAAATTATTTAAAAAACAAACAAACAAAAAAAAAAAACCTTCATAGATTTTTATGGAGATATGTGCTGTTATAAGTGCTCAAATAAGATATAAGTTAAAAAAAAAAAAAAAAACTTTCATGATTTAAGTAGGGCATATAATTTTAAACAACTTCCCAATTTACTTTTATCACCAATTTTGCTTTGTTCTCTTGGTATTCTTTGTTGAAAGCTGAACCTAGGAGGTTCATATGCTAATTTCTTAGACCTTGAAGACTGCCTCTAATCTGAATGCATTTTGACCACTAGAGGGCATTAGTTCATGTGTTTCATATAGATAACATTGAGCTCATGCATGTGAAGTGACCTAGGAGTGAGCACTTATGTGCTAAAATGCAAGTCTGTCAAAAGAACTGAAATAAGGCAGTCAGCAGAAGCGAAGATACAAGATAATTACAGAAGTAAAACATATATTATTATAACTGTGTTGGTCATGCAAAACTGGGGAATAGGTAATAATGGGATTATCTTTCTTTTTAAACAACAAAATTTCAGGTGTTTACTGTCCCTTTAAGTATTAGGAAAAAAGGCAGGCAAAGGGCTTTAACATAGACATACATATCTATACATACATGTGTTTAGATGTATATGTATGCATTGTAACACAGATCTTTGGCAACCACTATCTTCTAGTGTTTATATGCAATAGAGGACAATCCAGTTTCAGTTTTTTCTTCCATAACACCAAGGTGACTTTAACAGCAGCATATAGTTTGTTCACAGGTAAAGCAAAAAGAACAGGTTCATTCTCTGCACAAGCTTCCAAAACAGCAAGGGGCCTATTTATCATCGGTCTTGCGGACCTGATTCGACAGTGCGGATCAGGTCCGCAAGACCTTGCTGAATGCGGAGAGCAATACGCTCTCCACATTTAACGTTGCACCAGCAGCTCTGCAACGCCGCCCCCTTCTGACTCGCGGCCAATGGGCCGCCAGCAGGGAGCTGTCAATCAACCCGATCTTACTTGATCGGGTTGATTTCTGGTGATTCCTGTTCGCCTGCTCAGAGCAGACGAACAGGGTTATGGAGCAGCGGTCTTTAGACACAGGCACACAAGCTCCGTATGGAGCGTGATAAATGGGCCCCCAAGTCTCTGTCTGCATTGTCTGCAGCAACACAAATGGCCTTCACAAAATTGTAACAGCAAAAATTAATCCAGCAAAACTTTTAGTACATAATATTATTCCCACACAACACACCAAGCCTCCTACCTGGCTGTAATCTTCTTATCTAAACAGGAAACCTATTAACCAAACTGGGGGGTTACTTTAGGGGGCGCAAAAAATGAAACTAAGATAATACTCAAAAATTATTGATGTCTATATTGTGCCCAGAAATTCTATCAAATAGAGTCACATATAATAATGCCAAACTAATGCACTTGATGATAAGGACTATATTACCAACAGTTATTACCTAGTTATGTAAAACATACAGATATAATATAGGTACTCCATAAATTAATAAAATAAATCTAAATGGGCAATTACCCTAACATATTAATAACTATACTAAAATGGTGAGAACATAATAAGCTCAGTGAGACTGTATATATACAAACAGTAATTATAAGCAATATAAAATTATAAAAAAATATATAAAAAAAATAATATAAAAGTCCAGTTTGGTCTTAACTGTATAGGTCACAGTCCTGAAAGATATCCCAAAAGTGCACAGTCTCTTAGGTCAGACGTAATACTCCTGTGTATTGAAGATGTTGTGGAAATCACACCCAGGGTCAGGAGTCAGCTCTTTGCTGCATAGGTTGTTAGGATACAAATTTGATCTGTGTAAAGGAATCACAAAAACAAAGGCGCCTCCTAGTGTGATATAGTTATGGAAAAACGAAATGCTGTGATTGCCAAATATATACTCACAGATATAGGAGCACTCAGTTGTGCTAATAGAAGCAGACTGGGAACTCTCAGTGCCACTGTTAGCAATGGAATAGCAGGTCTCTCCAATGTCCAAAATTGCACCGAATAAGCTCAGACCCTCAATGTATAATAAAACCCCCAAATTTATTGTAAAAATGTCAAACAGATGACAATAATATAAAATAACAATAAGCAATGCGTTTCTCAGACTGCTGTCTGTTTCATCAGGCTTCTGAAGAAGAAGAAGCCTGATGAAACAGACAGCAGTCTGAGAAACGCGTTGCTTATTGTTCTTTTATATTATTGTCATTTTTATACACCAATAAACTTTGGGGTTTTATTATACATTGAGAGTCTGAGCTTATTCGGTCCAATTTTGGACATTGGAGAGACCTGCTATACCATTGCTAACAGTGAGCTGGGTCACTGAGAGTTACCAGTCTGCTTCTATTAGCACAACTGAGTATAAATTTGGCAATCACAGCATTTCGTTTTTCCATAACTATATCACACTAGGAGGCGCCTTTGTTTATGTGATTCCTTTACACAGAGCAAATGCTTATCTAAACAAATGCTTTCCTTTTAAACCCTAGGAGCAGTAATCATGAGCCACACCTGAGTTCAACTGGCTCGAACAGCTGTTAAGTTATTCACAGTCAAAAAACACTATCACTTCCCTGGGGTTTCTTATCAAAATGGTAAAGTGTAATTTATTAAACTTGGTCTAATATATACACTCTCTGTCACCAAACCAGACTTTCTCTCACAGTATAAATATATAGATAGATAGATAGATAGATAGATAGATAGATAGAAGTTGTGTTTGCACTCTCACCAAAAGTCACCAAGATTCAAATACAGTTCACATATAAAGCACCCACTGAACTTCACTGCAAAAGGTGTGTGGTGATACTGTGTCAGACTCAAATGGAGAAGTGATTGCCGGGAAGCCCTAAACGGCGAGACGCCGAAAAACAAAGCGATTTTAAAACCAGTCGCAGGAACTTTTGAGGCAACCTTCCAAACACCCGTGCAATTGGAGAGGAGGTAAGGGATATCAGTAGTACGGATAGGGGGATCACCGATTTACTCCGTTTTGATCTACCGCTCAGCTTTGAGCCCCTGTTTTAAAAAAAAAAAAAAACAGTTATTTTATAACGAAAAAACGCTCAGCTGATATCAGCATTTTAAACAGGGACATACCATCCTTGGATATAACAGTTGTGGCCACAACTCATATTTTTAACTTTTACCTTATCATCAGACGACCAACGTACATACATAACCCATCAGAGATTGGGAACATTAATATCACACAAGCATCTATTGTCACTTTTTGGTACAACAAACTTCATACCATTACCTATTTATGGAAAAATAGGCAATCCTCCTTTATGTGATATTCATCATCGTCTCTGTATTGATAATATATTTTAAAGTCTCTGCTTAGATACACCGCTCCATTTAACCCCACAGATATTCATTGAATATGTTCTGTCATCTGTAACAGTTACATGTGTTGCCCTTTTTTTGAGAATATGTACTAAATGTAGCAACTTGGAGTTTGTAATTCATTTTGGTGATCAATTGAAGTTTACATTGAATCATTCATATCTGCACAATAATTGATTGCAATTGCTTTTTTAGATACTCTTAATGTGTTTTTATTATATGTTTGTACAACTTCATCTTCTAGTAAATTATTTTATGTATACAACATTCCAACTCTCCGCATTTTGTTTATTTTTTAATTTCAATTAAATTTTATTTTCATCCTGTCTCACAATATAATATATTTATAATCACGCTTTTGAAGTTTTTTCACAGAATAAGAACGACATATTTCACAATTTAGAAACTGTTTCCATATCAGAGAATATTATAACATTTATTAATATACACATTTACATTTATTAATACACATATACCAATCAAAGATTGGTTCACATCACTAACTCCAGTCCAACTCACAGCTCATCCTTGAGCGCTCCCCTCCCCCCCACTTGGTTCACCCACTGAACTTCAGTCATCTGTGATAAAGTTTCGGGATAAAAGAACCACTTTGTCTGACAAGCAAATAGTGCAAAATACAAACTTATATAGGCCTTATACACCCTAGCCCCAAACAAACTCCCAATAAAAAAAATAACGTGTAATAATAGAGCATGTGTAAACCTGTCAACCTTAATTAATATCAAAATCAAATTGATCAATTATATACAGTGAAAGAGTATGAATTGTATGTGTTTATAGTGTTAAACAAGGACCGGTAGTGAGGGATGGAAAGCATGAGATCAGAAATTACCAAGATTAAAAAATAATCATATAACCACAACACAGAGTGCACACGCTCATGTACGTAAAACCAATCGCGAAGGTCAATAACAAGCGGAAGGCGGAGACCAAGAGGAATAAACAAACACACCCACGAACTTCATTGTCGGAAAAGCGGATACATGCTAAAACACGCCTCATACACTACTCAACCAGTAGCTGTCAATAACAACAAACACGCCCATCCAGGCGGGACTGTCAGGTCATTGCTCATACAATATATAAATCCTGTGAGTGCTACCTGATGGACTAATGGTGTTAAATGCCATCACACATTCACAATCGCCACAAAGCCACATGGCCACTGGTTACATCACACGACTTGCGCTAGCCAGCTACAACCGACAAGCTGCTAAACAACACATCACCGTATCAAACGTAACAGAACTGAGCATATGAACAGCTCAAAGTGGCAAAATGTAATAAAATAATTCTATGTGTCAACCAATTAGTATCATCACTTAATCCAGCGAACTATGTAAAATCACACCGTGGTGACTAAAGCATATAACCTAGAGGCCCACAGATCAATATATCATCAGGCCCCATAGTGTAAGGATAAATAAATGACACTACCCAAAATCACTATTGAATGTGTCTAAAAAGGATCCATATTTTTTTAAGAACACAAAATGTATCAGTCAGATGGGCTGAAGTCATTATTGACCCAACAATTGGATTGCTCCACTACTAAATATATGTAAAAACCGACCTACCCCTCAATGTCAGTCTGACATATAGTCGCTACTGCACAGACCATAACTATTACCGTGAAGAGTGTAACACACACCAGTTCATATTAAACACCCACAAATCATGAAATATAGTGCAAAGAGCACAGAACATCCCATTGTATGACCAAAGGGTATTTAGGGTGATGCTAATCAGACCATAACAAGTTATGCAACTCCACTACCAAAAAGGTTACTGAATCCATTTAAAACGTATAGTAAGGGAAATAACAAAATGCCTAAAGACAAACTTTAAATCTAAACATAGTCAGCCATATCACCACAAAGTGGTTCAATAAATAACCCCATGTTACATTAAAATACCAACCCCCATGTATTTAAACACATATGCATGTTTATAGTGGCATAAAACTACATAGACCACACAAAGACGTACAAAGTAAACATCAAAATCCTGTGTAACAAAAAAAGACCCATAATCATACAAAAAAAAGAAGTGTCAACAGGAAAAAGTTACAAACAAGCTTAATGGAGCTAATGCCAAGCATACCCACCACAGGACAAAACATGTGCAATAAAAACAAAAAAGACAAAATAGGTTAAAAACACAAACAATGGAATGGCACATTAAGGATTGGCAGATGAATAAGTGAAACATCATATCAATAATGCATAAATATAAACAACCTTAACTGTTTGAGAATCCACCCAATCAGTTTGTTTGTTTTTTTAAATATTTTTTTATTTAGTTTTAGCCAGTTAACAAAGGGCAAAAAAAAAGAAACCAAAAAGACAAGAATAGTCAAGCATATAAGAGAAAAAAAAAAAAAGAAAATATATAAAATAACATGCGATCAACATATTCATCGTCTCAATGGATCAAAGAAGATTTCATACAATCAACATAAATCAATAGTACATCATGGCTAATCAACATTTACATAATCCTAGGAAGAATAGTACTATTACTGTGTCCAAGGAAATACACAGAGGTGGCTAATTTTCCCACACTGTATACATAAAACAAAAAAAAAAACAAAAATAAAAAATAAAAAAAAAAATAGAGGAACAGGGAGAAGCGGGAGAAGAAAAAGAGAGAAAAAAAAAAACAGGAGAAAAGGAAAAACCAAAGCCCCCCCTCTCCTTACCGAGCCAGCCCCCATCCAGGATTATTCTGCCATATTCCTATTTCTAATCCAAGTACCTGGAAAAACCCTATGTAAGACCAGTTCTGCAAAGCTTACTGAGGTCACAAAGGGTCTCAAGATCTGTCTCTGGAGACCAGTTGGGTATGTCTTAATAACCGGCGCCCAACCTTCCAGGAATTCTCTAATTTTTCTCTCCGAAACAAACTGTATATGAAAGGACTCGAAAATAATCTGGGCTTGTATATCTCTTAAGACTTGAGTCAAACAAGGAGGGCTCTTCACCATCCACTTTTTAAGGATATTATATCTAACTGTAAGTATAATCGTATTAAGAATACTCATTCTATCCCTTTTTCTTATTTCGGGTACGAGCAATACTATATCCTCAAATACGAGACCAATAGATGATCCAAAAACTCGGTTATACCAAAATTGGACTTTCAACCATAATTGAGATATCTTAGGACAGGTCCATAGCATGTGGCGGAGATCAGCCCGAATATAAGCACAATGTTCGCATTGAAAACTTTTATCAGGATAGAATTTGGCCATACGGGCCGGAAATAGATAGGAGTTATTTAATAGTTTTAGATGAGATTCTTTCCAACTCATAGGCACGATAAGTTTGGCAACTCTCGCAAGACTATTACTAACCTTCTCGACATCTATTGAAATAATGTGTGGACGCCAAGAATTGATTAGTTTATCTTCCTCCAGTATACCTTGCTTCGTCAACATAATATCGTACATCAAGGAGATAGAAGAATCACCAAGGATGAATTTACTGATACATATCTTAATCTCGGTCCAGTCAGACCTCCCATCTGTATACCATTTCTGGGCATTAATAAAATGCCGTGCCTGAAAGTAGGCGAACTGTTGCCATCTAGAAAGAGAGAACTGCTCCCTTAAGGTTTCCCATGGGAGCATCTGTATATTATCATTAACTAATTGATGTACATATTCAAGTCCCTTAATCTGCCAGTCATAGAAACATTTCTGGTCTATACCAGGAGGAAATAGTGGATTCCCTCTAATGGGTAAGAATTCAGAAAAGGAAGCATCAATTTTCAACAGTTTGCAAAGTCTCTCCCACGCTATAATTACGTTCCTAAATGTGATAAGTGAAGATACCTCCGGTGGGAGGGCCTGGGGAGCGCAGTGAATGAGGGCTTTCAGCGACCATGGTTTAACCATATATGATTCAATATCATGGGTAGTGAAAAACTCGGATCGAGAGATCCAATCAAAAATGAACTTGCTTAATGCGGCATAGTTATAGAGTCTAATACTCGGCAGAGCTAGTCCCGCACTAGTATATTTTTGCGTAAGCCTATTAAGGGAAATACGCGTTTTTTTTTATTTCCAGATAAATTTTGAAAAGGAGGCTGCCAACTTCTTCAGATCCTTATTGATAATCAAAAGGGGTAAGTTTTGAAGATAGTAAAGAATTTTTGGAAAGATTATTGTTTTAATCAGGTTAACTGATGCCGAGAGTGATAGTGGGAATGCCGCCCATATCTTAAGATCTTCTTGGATTTTCTGAAATAATCCTTCAAAGTTGGCCTGATACCACAGTTTCGGGTTTCTATTGATCTCCAACCCGAGATATCGAACAGCATCCACGTTATGAAAAATAGTTAAGGGTTGATTTCTCTTCGATGTCCCTAGCCACATCAGTTCGCTCTTCTCCATATTGATTTTATACCCTGCGAATGTACTGAATTGATTTATCGCATTTATCACGTGGGGGATTGTATCGGCCGCTTTATTAAGAAAAAGAAGGATATCATCAGCATAGAGTAATATTTTCAACTTCTGACCGCCCAACGATATCCCTGGGAGAATTTGTCGCAGCTTAATAGCCAGAGATCCCAATACAATATTAAAAAGAAGAGGCGAAAGCGGGAAGCCCTGTCTTGTTCCTCTTTGTAGAAGAATTTCAGAGGAGATCTTACCATTGATTAATAGATAAGAGACAGGTTTTCGATATACTTTTTGCACAAAATTGGGGAAATTACCAGTAAAACCAAATTTGGACAAAGATGAAAACAAATGTTTCCAGGAGATGCAGTCAAAAGCTTTGACTGCATCTAGTGTGAGAACCGCTATATTATCCAAGTCGGATCCCTCCTTGATTTGTTCTGAGTTCCAGATATAGTCAACCAAAGTTATTAATTTCCTAATATTCTTGGAGGAGGACCGGGCTGGCATAAAGCCAACCTGATCCGGATGAATAAGTTTTTCCAGACATAAAACCAGTCTGTGAGATAAAATAGAAGCGAGAATTTTATAGTCCGCATTGAGAACTGAGATAGGCCTATATGAGGCTGGATCCTCTGGATTTTTCCCTTTTTTAAGGATCAGTGATATATTTGTAGCTGAAAAAAATGATGAGGGAATATTATCCGATATAAAATAACTATTAAATAGTTTTTCTAATATTGGAATTAGCGGTTCAGATAGAGTTTTATAAAATTCAGATGGTAATCCATCTGGTCCTGCTGCTTTATTCAGTTTAACCCGTAAAATTGCACTACTGATTTCCTCAACCGTAATAGGGGCATTCAGCATATCCAAATCTTCTAATTGCATTTTGGGGAACAGTATCGAGGACCAAAAGTTTGTTTCATTATCTGGATTAAAAACCCCTTCCGAATATAATTGTCTATAAAAATCGAGAAAGATCCCTGCGATTTCTTCCATATCAGAAGTGCATCTGCCCATGTGCTGTATCACAGGAATAAGATTCTTATTTTTCCTGGCTTTTACCAATCTTGCCAGACTCTTCGCTGAACTACCGTGAATGCTCTTGAACCGCAGATTAATTTTCACCTCTTCTTCCTGATGTTTTTGTAGTAAAACGGCATCCCTCTCTTTCTTAGCATTCACATACGAATTCCAATTACTCCTAGAGCGAGAACCAAGATAGTTCCTATAGGCATTTCTTACTTGATTGGTTAATTGTGTTTCTCTAGCGCAGATTTTCTTATTCCTTGCATAAAGGAATCCCTTTATTTCCCCCCTTAAGACCGCTTTGCCTGCTTCCCAAAAGGTTTCAATTTTATGCAGGTATGCCATATTATGACTATAGTACTCGTTCCATTTTCCCTTTAACCAGGACATAAAACTAGGCTCATTAGAGAGGAACCTGGGATAAAAAAATCTGGAGCTATTATCCCCCATTATATTTTGCACAAACAAACCTACCGAAATTATCGCGTGGTCGGAGATCAAAATGTCTCCTATTTCAGCCTCCAATTTGCCACCTGACAGTGAAACCGCAATCAGAAAGAGATCTATCCGTGAAAACGTTCTATATGCTTTAGATTCACATGTGAAACTTTGTGCATCCGGGTTCAATCCACGCCACACATCATGGACCTGTAATTTCTGGCAGAATCTCACAAAGTATTTTGAACTTCTCTTATTCTCCGCTAGATTTTTAGATGAGAACCTGTCCAATTCTGGATATAAGGTCATATTGAAGTCCCCTCCAATTATTAGATTCTCATTGACATATGGGAACAACTTAATCTTGATATTATCCCAAAACTCTCTATTGAATTTATTGGGGCCATATATATTACACAGAGTAAATTTTGTTTTATTTATACAAATATGCAGGATAATAAATCTAGCTTCAGGATCTATCTCGGCCTGAATAATATTATAATCAAGAGATTTGTTTATTAAGATCACCACTCCGCATTTCTGACTTTTTCCTTGCTAGGAGTTTAATAATAAGTTTACGTTTGGAGGGTGAAGAGATCCCCCCCACATTCCAAGAGGTTATCCTAAGTTCCATTAATTAATGGGAAAAAAAAAAAAGGATAAAAAAATAACTAAACAGACGAGCAACATCCTTATCTTGCATAGAGTAAAAAGGCAATCTTCACTTTTAACATTTAACCCGTCGATTTTAACAAGAACCCTATAGAGAGTCAGTAGATACATCTAAGTTCTAACCAACTCTTGCACTGAACATAATTTAATCATGTAGGCGCTAACATATGTCCGACTTATTTATCTTTAAGGAATTCTTTCACTTCCTCTACCTCCGAGAAGATCAGACGAGATCCTCCATACTCAGCTATTATTTTAGCGGGATAGATCATTCGCGCCTGTATACCTTTATTAATAATCTGAGTACAGAGGGGAGCCATCATCCGCCTTCTCTGCGAGGTTTCCACTGAAAAGTCTTGGAACAGCAGAACTTTGTTATTACCAAATATTAGAGGGTCTTTCAATTTTTTGAATAATTTCATCACTTCTATTTTATCTTGGAAATTCAACACCTTGCATATACACATCCTGCATCTACCCTGAGCTGACTCTAAAGATTTTTTATGACCAATTCTATGGGCTCTCTCAATTGCAATGGGAAGCATTGATTGCGGGACTCCCAGTCTCTGCGGCAATACCATAGAAGTGAACTGCAACAAATCATCAAACTCCGGAGATTCTGGGAGACCCACAATTCTAATATTATTTCTTCTCGCCCTGTCCTCGAGGTCGTCCAATCGCCCCTGCAAGTTATTAATTTTGGAATCCTGTCGAGAGATAATATTACCTTGGGCGCTGACCTGGTCTTCTAAGTCAGAAATCCTACTCAGCTTCCTGCATTCGATTAGAAAATTGTCTTACCTCCGCTGAAAGAGAGGTAATTTCAGTGGAGATTGAACCCAATTCTTTTTTAATCATGTCAAATTGTGGAGAAAATAGATCAGACAGTTGAGTAATCAAGGCGGGAGCCTCAACAGGATTGGACAATGGCTCTATTGTATCCTCAATATTAGTCTCCGGAACTTTAACTCTTTTATCTTTGACTTTGCTCGGCATTCTGGGGGAGGAAGATTTCCCTTGTGATAGGTATTTATCCATAAAGTAGTGAATAGAAAATCAGGATGAACCAACCGTGTAAAAAAAAACAAAAAAAAAAAAAAACCCACAATTTTATTCGGAGTATGTGACAGAAAAGTGAATTATACAAAAAACAATTGTGAAGTGTTTACGTGTATATTTTGAAACTCAGTGAATTAAGCCGTAGAAACGGAAGAATCGCAATAGTCAATTTATAAAAGTATTTTTAATAGTAAACTCTCTAGAGGAGCATACGCAGTTTTTTTCTGGAAAAATACAAAGAAAGAACAAAGCCTTAGAAAGAAAGTGAGAGGAGTGGGAAAAAAAAAAAAAAAAAAATGTGAATTAGGGAAAAAGGATTCCTCCACAGAACGCCACGCCACCAAATATCCGAAGGTAAACCAGCTACCTGAACTGGAATATTTAACTCCTGAACACACTATTTGACTAGAGAGACACACTGAAACCTCTGCGACCCCGTAGGGATAGAAATTCCTCACTAGGATTGACCTCCAGACCTAAAATGTATATGCCTCCCTTCAGCATAGGTTTTAATATAAACAATCTCTAGTAACAGATAAACCTTTAAGCATAGATTTAGCACAATTCTTAGTTTAAATAACACTGTTAAATTCTAGAGATGCCTGTCTGGCTAGCAACATATAATCACAATGTAACAATTGTTTTCCTGCTGAGAGCTAAATGTGTTTGTCTTGTAGATGGTAACAAAGTTTCAACACCCAGGCATAAGTAACTGGCTCATTACTATCAGTGCAAGAAAGCAGGTAATTTGAGATATCAAAATCACTCAGTCTAAGTATCCCTTTAACAGCAGGACTATACAGCAGAGAGAGACAATTTTACAACAATTTAAATAGCAACTGTAGCAGGCATAATACATTCAAAATATATATAATTCCCCTTTTTTCTTTTCTTCTTTTTCTCCCTCTCTTCTTTTCCTTTCCCTCGCCTTTTCTTAGGCGAGGGAGCCCCTACTTATAAAAGCACAGGGGACCAATATGGGAATTCACTGATGTATTGTAGTGTTATCTTTCTTTCCCCACACCGGTCTCATGTCTTGTTACTACTAAGGCTGGTGTGAACACAGTAGAGCAAGATTGCCTCAATAGGTCTGCCACAACAGCCGAAACACTGAGAATGGTTATCGGAAAGTTAACCCACTGCAGACCGTCTTAAAGAAATAGGCTCTCACTGTAACATTGGCTTAGATTTTTAGAGAAACCCCTTTCCGGAATTTTCAGATAGCACCAATTAGCACCAATTAACAGGTAGTACTGAATTCCAGGTCGACACCAGGTATTTAGCCACAGAACATGACATACAAGTACGAAACTACCTTAATCAGGATAGCGTCCTCCTTGCTTTCAATAGACAGCCTTGTGCCTGCTCACTTGCCTTTAATGGAGATGTCGGGATCCTTGCCAGTAGATTTAAGCTTTGCCTGAGTCTACCGCTCACCAGGGAGCGTATGGGGGTGAATAATCAGACCCAGCACCGGCTTCTCCGCTACGAGCTTTCCCAGCTGTTCCAGCCAATACACCAGCAGGCGTAATCAATCGCGCACAGGCTACTTTCCTGGTGCTTGTCTCATCAGAGCAGGATCAATTCTTTTTAACCGCTCACCAACGGACATCCACAAGCGGAACAGCGCCCCCGGCAGCAGCACCGGGTCACCGCTGCTAATGAGATTCACTCAGCCAGATCCAATCGTAGTACGATTCACCCGGGAGCACCTGAGAATGTGCGGTTAACTCCGGCACCGGCTCTCTGATGTAGGCAGCTTCTTTGGGACACCCAGATAGATTTCACCCGTGGACGTAGCCGACCAATTACAGGATAAATCGGGCAAATTAATGATCCGGGCGATACAAAATAGCCTCTGTTGCCCACCAGGGAGCATCAACGGTCTGAGTGACCAGCACCCCGATCAGGTCTCTAGCGCAGCAAATTCCTCCTGTCAGGTTGTTGTAACAATTGCACACTTGTAAGAAGGTAATACAAAAAATGCAACTGTCCAGCAGGTGCAGCCACCCGGCTTATTCTGACTTCAAACTCTCGTGCTGGTCCAGCCCAGCAGAGCGCCACACTCAAACGCCTGGGGAGACTTCCAGGACAATTGGCGGAGAGCGGGGAGATGATGGAAAACAGCGATCTCTCACAGCACCGGCATGTAGTTAGACTGCATGACTCCTCCCCCAACGGAAGTCACCCAATCAGTTTGTTAAGCAGATGTGACACAGGCATAGACTGCCCTGTCTTAATATAAGGAAGGAATAAGCTAGAGGCTCTACCATCCTTAATCAGGGGAAACAAGGGGAATCAATATAGTTGTACAGGCCAGGTGTGAATATTATGATTAAAATATGCTATATAAAGAGAGAGAAGGACAAAACTTCAAATGCATTTAAGGAACCTGAGTGGATCAGGGCTCTTACCAAGATCAATGTTTCATGAACTTTCATATATGGATCATAAATAATAGTAATGTTCCATATCAGGGCTCTCATTAAGATCAATGTTTCATAAACTCTCATATCTGGGTCATAAATAATAATAATGTCCCATATCTATAGCATCACTGATTTACAAGTAGCACTGCCACCCTGTTTGTATATTTAACCCTTTGTGTGTCAAAGTTCCTAGCTCGTATATCCATCGAGCTTCCTTTTGAAGAAGGATCTTTACCCTGTTCCTCTTCTGAGAGGAGGAACATGATCAATGATGTGGAACCTCAAGTCCTTGACTGTGTGTCTTGCTTCCAGGAAGTGGCATGCCACTGGTTGATCAGATTTGCCTGACTTGAGTGCTGATCGTATTGCTGAATGGTTGTTGGCCATTCTGGTCCTGGCATCATCAATGGTTTTTCCGATGTAAAATTTCCCACATGGGCAATTCAAAAGATAGATAATATACATTGTAGGTGTTTTTATCTCCAAATTTAAAACCTCTGCATTAGCAATGTGCTTGCGATCAATATCATGCTGAAAAATAAAACCATTTCCAATCAGGGGCTTTCCAGAAGGAATGGCATGATGAATTAAAACCTGTCTGTACTTTTCAGCATTCACAATAGCATCATTTAGGACAATATCCCCAACACCACTGGCTGAATTGCAGCCATAAATCAGGACAGACCCTCCATAATATTTCCCTGAGGGCCACAAGCACTCATTCTTCCATCTTTCTTCAACTCATTTCACATATTGTCAAAGATATGACCCAAAAATGTCAAACTTGGATTCATCACTTCATAATACTCTTTTCCACTGATCTTAATTCAAATATTTGTGAGCTTTAGCATATCTTAGACTTTTCACCCTTTTCCCCTCCTGAAAAAGTTTTTTTTTTGGCTGCTACCCTTCCTGATAAAAATTTTTTTTATCAGGATGAAGCTGCCAGATGCTGTGCCAGGTCCTTGCTGGACTTCTTCTGGTCTGTCAAAGAAGAAACTCTGAGAAACCTCTAACCAGATTTTTAAAGTTTTCTTGGCCTTCCAGTTCTTTTTATGTCCTTAACCTCTCCTGATTCTTCAAATTTCTTTATAACAGCATAAGTACCACATCTTAAATATCCAGTTTGTTTGATGATTTCTCTGAGAGTGGCCTTGTTGATGCAAAAGAATGATTTTATGTCAAAGCCTGTGATCTTTGACATTTTTAATGATGTGATTAAAAGTTGGTCTTATTAGCAAGCTTCCAATGAATTAAACTCATACAACATGTGCATGTAATTCTTAAGAATGTCTTGCACAAATGTGGTGTAATAGACATTTTTTTCACAGCAGTCATTTTCACATGAAATAGTAGGACAAATACAGGTGTTGGCAATAACATTAAGTAGGGTTCCATTTAGGTTTACGACAGCCAGGTTTCTGCTATTGCTCAAGTGTAAGGGGAGGTCACACTAAATACTTGCCACTTTATCCTATGTTTGTTTCTGATTTTTCTCTGTTTATTTTAATACTGCATACAAATATCCTGTATTTTTTTGTTTTATTCTAATAAAGATATGGTCATTATACCGTTACAAAAACAACAAATCTAATGGTGGCCTAAGACTTTTTTCACAATACTGTATATTGTTTATACATGTGTACATGTGTATTTATTTATTCATATGTGTATGTATTTACAGACATATATACACATATAAACACAAATACATATGTACACATATACTATATCTGTATATCTATATATCTTTATATCTGAATAGTGTTAAGAGAATACCAATGGCACTACTTCAATTAGATAGACACTTATATCCTAGATTTAGCCAACAAGTAGGGCAAGGAATGGGTGCTGTGTATATATCACATTAGTACAGGAAAGATAAAAAAGAATACACTTATAGCACTCTTGGGTCAAGTTATGATGTAATTAATATCTGAAGTTGCTTATCACTAACTATTCACTGGGGAATAGAAATTAGAAAGACAAAACCTAATTAACTGGAATTAAAACATAACTTTTATGGGGGTAAAATAAAATAGGATAATAAATAGACATGTGCAGCCACGAAAAATTTGTTTCGGATCGATTCGGACCGATTCGAATTTCAGTTCGGTTCGAATTCGGAAGCAATCAAATTAATTTGTTTCAGGTTCATTCGGATTCGTGTAAAAATTCGGTTCAGTTCGGATTTTTCGGAATTTCGGCACTGTTAAGTGGGATGTGCTGTGTATTACACTAGTATACTGTACAATACTAGTGTAATACATGGCCATCCGAATCCATTCGAATCGATTTGGATTTATTCGGTAGATTCGGCACTGCCGCAATTCGGAAATTCGAATCGATCCGAATTTGGCAAAATTCGTCCGAATTTCGATTCGGACCGAACCGAATCGCACATGTCTAATAATAAATTAAAAACACTCTTAGATACCGAATGTAATAATTATGTACATATGCTGGGTAGTTAATATTATGTATTTCAAGTACACAATGAATTAATAGGTACCAATATTGTAAATGTCGTCCACAATAGGGTAATTATAAAAGAATATCCAATAGTGTATAACACTGCTATTACACTCAAATGTGTGAGTGTTACTTATACTTTATAATGTTACAATGGCACTAAATAAACCGAAGCTACTATAGTACCAGTAATGTCGTAAACTTATTAGGTTGTTAATACCAAAAAATATGTTATCCAGATAGTACAATAGTATTAAAACCTGGTATTCCTCCCAATAGTAATTTATTAATAATATTGGAAATCTGGTAGCTATAGTGTTTTTAAGGGTTAACGTCACAAAATGTGACACCAGAGTGCGGTGAGTGTTCAACTACTGATGATATTTAGATAGTAACTAACATCGATAGATACATTTCTATCACTTATAATTTAGATGGTAGTATACAATAGCAGACCGATAAACATCATGTCAGGGTGACAATGGGTTTAATAAATTGTTGCGTTAACACCTTATATATAGTAACAAATCGTTATTTCACCGTTAACTGGCTTGTGAATAATGATTATGATAAACACAATCACACAAATGTTATAAGGCAAAATTATCCCTTAATTGTAGTTGGTATTAGAAATACATCTCACTTTTTTATCATGTAACAAACTCGTGAGAAAAATAATGTCTTTAATTTTGATGTTATAACATGCTCAGAGTACACAAACAGATAGGGTGAGCAGCTAAGTAATATAGTATCAGGTCTCAATAATTGTTGCTTTATATTATGTTACATATAGAGCAATTTATGCTTTGTCCACCATGCTGCTCCAAGGAAATGCAGAAAGTATCAAAATTAATTGTACTGTGTTATGTTGGAGCGTACAAGCGTGGAAACCACTGAACAACAACTAACATGTTGCTATAGATGTCATGATAATCTTGAGATGTTTCTATCAGGTAATCACGTGACCTGATATTTTATCGGTATATGTTGAAACTATCTGCAGATGACAAACTGCAGTCTGAAGTAGTGAGCAAG
Organism: Bombina bombina; assembly: GCF_027579735.1. Lineage (NCBI taxonomy): Eukaryota > Metazoa > Chordata > Amphibia > Anura > Bombinatoridae > Bombina > Bombina bombina. The sequence goes on from NC_069506.1 coordinate 135,975,764, forward strand.
TATGGTAAGAGCCCACACCTCTGTTAACTATTAAGGTAATATCAAGACATTAAGTTGTGCTTATTACCTAAAATTCAAGCTGAAATAGTTCTGTTAATATCACACAAACTCCTGAATTTTAGTCTATTGTTATGGAACTGATATAATACATCAGTAGTTGCATTGCTATGTTTTTAAATACCGGAGCGTGACCATAATGTATGATAGTTACCATAGGTTTTATTAGTTTCACAGTCTCACTCAAACGTTAAACCAAATACACATTCACTCTGTAACAAATGGTAACACCTTGTGCATTGTAAGTAACTACGATATACAGAAATGTTCAATGCACTGTAGTGTTTTAAATATAAGAATATAAACAGAATTGAAGAACAGGTTGCCGTGATGTTGTTAGTAACAGTCTCATTCGGCCATTAAGACACGTACCCATTCACTCTGTGTCAAATAGTACCTACTGATATTATTAATGGGTGTACATTGAATGTAACTATCCGTTACCAACTGATATTATTAATGGGTGTACATTGAAAGTAACTATCCGTTAATAAAGGTTTACTACAGTAATATTCGGTAGCCTAAGGCTTGCTAAAAACACAGGAGCTCCTAGGACTCCTCACCATTGCCCTAACATGTTTCGCCACACAAAATGGCTTTTTCAAAGGTAAACGCGCTGCGCTGCTGTCGGTTATTAAAGGCTGTTTGTATCACGCCCCCAATAGGCGTGTGAGTATCCACTGACCAATTACATGCATCTCTGATTTGTTTAGTTAGAAGAGGATGGATTAGAACAAATGACGGTGTTAACTGTTTAATGTCATGCTGAGATTGAATGAGTCAAATGTAAAAATAGAGAGCCAGAGTTGAATACAAAAGTGGGAATCTTTTCTTTGTAATGGAATTTTAAACAACCATCCAATTATATGTCACATTCATTTAGCACTGATTCATTCGCTCCACTTGGGTTCAATTATTATTTTCCTCACGGTCCCCTTACTAAATGTCACACTTCACCCCTTTTATTATATAAAAAATAAAATATTTCAACAATTGCTTTCATGCTTAATATTATTATCATGTCTCATTGTTTTTACAACAAGGTATATTAATATCATATTCACTTTATTCTCAAGAGTAGTGTTGCACAGATAATATGCCCTCACAGTTATTCACCTATGTTTAGAGGCACTAAACTATATTATGTTTACCCATACGTAATTTGTATTATTATATATATAAAAATTGTTCTCTATATTTTAGTATTTAGGTTAAGATTACAGACGGCGATAATGTGGACCATAGTGTTTAATTGTCTCTTACTTGTTAGTAAAGGATTTTACAAAGGATAATGTCCTCTCCTGTATGATATGGCTAATACAGACAGATTAATGTGTATGATGGATAATGAATAAAAGACTGGTATCCGTTTATTCAGAGAAATCATTAGCCTGAATTTATTGTAACACATCGATTTATTTATATATGTTAAAAATCTTTTATACCATCAGTACCCAATAACTCTGGTTTAAATATCCAGTTAAAGCATAGCGCATATATATTTCATCAGCAACATCGGTCTGGATTATAAGCATAGATTGTTAAAGATCCAATGATAAAAGATGTATCAGGCATCATATAGCAAGATAAGATGCCCACTTTTGTATTCAACTCTGGCTCTCTATTTTTACATTTGACTTAGGTATTCAATTCAATCTCAGCATGGCATTAAACAGTTAACAACGTCATTTGTTCTAATCCACCCTCTTCTGACTAAACAAATCAGAGATGCATGTAATTGGTCAGTGGATAGGAAAAAGGATCGACAGGGGCTGTCATGGAGGAAAATCAAAATGTAAAGTTCTATATCCTGACACTATCACAGCTGCCCCACCACCCTGTCCACTCACAAGCCCAATTGAAGTGATCCAACCTAAAAGCCACAAAAATCGCACTATCAAATCAAGAAAATCTTTGTGTGATCCCCATGAGAAGACACACTGTCTCTAAAGTACAGAGCAAAAACTCAGAATCCCAAGACTGTCCAATCAGAGCAATCCTATGCAATGCCAGATCAATAAAAAAACAAAACAGCTATTGTTGCTGACCTTATTGAAACATGCAAATTAGCATGCATCACAAAATCATGGTTAGATGACAATGCAGGGCCTATTCTAGAGGCAGTTATTCCAGACAATTACACAGTGTTTTACCGCCCGAGACAAGATCGCAAGGGAGGCGGAGTTAGGATCAGTGCAAAATCATCCTTAAATCCCAGACCAATATCAGTCCACAAAACCCAATCTTTTGAATGTGTAGCTGCCAGACTCTCAATAGAAAAATGATTCCTAATACTGCTAATATATAGACTCTCAGGAGATGGGAAGATATTTCTTCAAGAACTCCTAGACCTTTTGGCTGGCTTAATCCTTGAACACCCCAGATGGCTTAAAATAGGAGACTTCAACACTTGGATTGACAACACCATATCCCTGCTTGGGCACGATCTCCTCAGCTTGATGAGTACACTCAGCTTCACACAGATCTTCACCACTCGCCCCCACAGAAAAGGTCATACACTTGATCTAGCGTTTCAGTCTGGACTAGAAGTATCACCAGTAACTGTAAACCCAGTTACCTGTTCAGACCACCACTCCATTGACTTCTCCATTGTATCACAATCAACCAGACACCAGCCTCAGAACCTGGTCAAACACCGCTCATTAAAAGGGGTGACACCACTGGATGTAGCATCACATATGGATCTAAGTGAACTAATGGGCACCTGCGAAGACTCCAGCTCCTTAGTCTGACTCTACAACAAAACCATGAGAGACACCCTAGAAAGCATTGCACCAACTCGCAGATGCACTGATAAAACCCACAACAATGCACCGTGGTTTGATAGCTCCATCAGAGAAATGAAAAGAACAGGATGTAAACTCGAGAGAAAGTGGCGCAGAATGCATGATCCAGAGGATAAAGCCACTCTTACCAAACATCTAAATAAATATCAATCCAAGACAACTGTTTCGCACAGTAGAAAGGCTCTGCAAACCAGCATGCATGCTTAGCCCCATCAACTTTTCTCAGGATAAATGTGATGCATTTGCAAACTTCTTCAGAGACTAGATTTCCTCAATCCGAACCACTATCACAGCAGGCCAAACAGTTACACACCAGAACCACTACAATACAATGCCAGATTGCCACAGTTTATGGTCCACTTTTACAAATGTGGATATAAAAGAAGTTAAAAACACCATACAAAAGTTGCACCCTACTACGTGTGACTTAGACCCTGCTCCAACTCTTCTCATATCTGGATGCATTAAAACACTCGCCCCAGCCCTCACAAAAATAGTGCAGTGTTTTTAACTAGAAACAGGAGACTTCCCAGATCCTCTAAAAGAATCTGTGGTAAAACCAATCCTAAAGAATCTTTTATTAAACCCAGACTGCATGACTAATTACAGACCAGTATCCAACCTCCCATTTCTGCAGAAAATATTTGAAAAAGTAGTGGCAACTCAACTGGAAGCCAATCTATCACGCCTGGACATATTCAATCCTTTCCAGTCAGGCTTAAGATGCCGCCACAGCAATGATCACCTCATGGCAAGAGACAAAGGTGGTTACTCCATTCTAATCCTCCTGGATCTCTCAGCTGTATTTTACACCATTGACCATAGGATTCTAATAGAGTGCTTGCAGCACATCTGTGGTTTAGGAGGCACAGTGCTTAACTGGTTTAAATCTTTCCTCACTGGTAGATCACAGAGAGTAATATCAGGATCAAGCTCATCAGCACCAACATAACTGGCCTGCGGAGTTCCACAAGGATTCATCCTGTCTCCCATGCTATTTGCAATTTACTTACTACCACTGAGGGACATCATTAACCGACATGGCCTAAGGTATCATTGTTACGCTGATGAAACACAACTCTACTTCTCCTTTGTTCTAGATACTACAGACCCAGCATGCTGCATAAAAAGTTGGTTAACAGACCACATAGAATGGATAAATGCTAGCTGTCTCAAAGTGAACCCGGACAAAACAGAATTACTCTTTGTTGAGGGGACCCGGGCATCAAAAATATCCCACAATCACCCAACTGACCTTGAGCTTGGAGGCTCTGAACTCGTTAGTTCAGCAGAGGTAGAAAACCTTGGAGTGCTGATTGATGCTAGACTATCTTTTAAACAGCAGATTTCCTCCATAATAAAATCTGCCTACTTTCATCTGAAAAACATAGCCAGAATACAACACTTAATTCCACCGGATGATAGGCCAATATTAATACATGCATTTGTATCCTCTAGGCTACAGGATACAAATCCCAAAAAAAGAACTCTATCGCCTTCAGATGGTACAAAACGCAGCAGCCAGACTACTGACCAATCAAACTCGCTCCTGGCACATAACACCTGTTCTCTACTTCCTGCATTGGCTTCCAATTAAATAACGAACATATTTTAAAATTTGTCTGCTGACCTTCAAAGCCTTAAACAACCAAGGTCCACAGTACCTGAAAGAGCTCCTGACACCTTACATCCCATCCCGCTCACTTAGGTCAGCCAACACATCCCTCCTCTCAGTGCCAAGAATAAGGACAAACTCAGGCTCCAGAGCATTCGGCCATGCTGCCCCTACTTTCTGGAACTCTTTACCGTGCGCAATCAGAGAGGCACCGTCCTTACAGACTTTTAAAAAAAAGTTAAATACCAACCTCTTTCATCAGGCATTCAGTCCGCTTATCTGTCCTTCAGGAACTCCTAATTTTTATGTCTTTATGTTGGTATATTTGTAATGTGCTTTGAGTCTCAAAGGGAGAAAAGCGCTATATAAATTGAAAATTATTATTATTATAATTGTTATAGCTAAAAACTCAAATAGAAGTTGTGACTGAGTCCACTACAAAGGGTACATATATACAGCACTCATAGTCCTAAGATATATTATATTTTGCAATAAAATGTGTTCAACTTAGTCGAGTGTTGTGTATTTGATTTAAAACATAACTTTTATTCACACTTGTTTAACCACTTCCCGCCGTCAGGACATTCCATGCCGTCCTAACTGTGCTGGGTTTAGCACCATTATGACAGACCTGTCATTGTCTGAAGAGTTAATTCATTCCAGGGTGAATATCACCAACAGTGTCTAAAGCTCTTCATCTTATGCTACATTGACTTTTGAAACAACAAAATATCCCTGAAAAGGATAGATTGTCCTAAGCGATCGATACAGGAACAGCGCGCCAAGTTATCCCAAGGTGGGAGAACTCCAACCGCCGCAGGACCACTATGAAAAAGATAGGACCCCACCTGTAATGTCCCTTTAACTGGGCTCCACCCCTTTAGCCTTTATAACTCCACTTCCCCTTGTACACATTGCTTGATTATTTTGTGTACTCTGAGTTCCTCTCTGGCTACTCAGTCACTTTGTCTCAAGTCCTTATTTTTGTTACAATTGATATTCCTTTGATTCCTTTACTGGAACCTTTGTGGCTAATTGTAACCTTAGCCCTCTTCTATACATTGTGCTTTTCAACTACACCTTGCTCCGCTGGCTGTGGACTATTTTTGGTATAAGGATCCGGATCTACCTTACTGGCATATCCTTCTGCTCATTTCCACGCTGAGGATCACACGCTGCATACTGCTCACACAGCTCTCACCTGCACGCTTTGCTGCTCTGTTTGCTATTTCATCTCTGGAACAACCGCATCTACTTGGATACCTCCTACCTGGGTTTTGTCACGCAAGTACTTTAGCTCATGTTTGGAGTATACTTGTCTCTCTCAGTGTGTTTCATATTTATCTGCTAATCCACTAACTGCATTAAGCTGCTTTCTTCAACTGTGTCTGCTTGCCTGCCTGTGTCTCACTTAACTTGCTTGTACTCCACCCTGAGACTATACTTAATATTTAACTGCAGCTTGCAAGCATTAACCTGTTACTCTCCAGTGTTGAATATACTTGGAAGAACTCTGCTCTCTGACATAACTTTACTTATAATCAGTTTCTACCATTTATATATATATTCAAACAGTTATATATATATATATATATATTCCATTGCTGGTTCTTTTCTGTATTAACTGCTGTTGATTTGATTACCAATTGTTCAGGTTCATAACTTTTGGTGTTCAGTCATTTCAGCTACATTTAATCTGTTTGCCAGTTTTAAGTAATTATAAACAGATTATTACATAATAATCAAGCCTAACATACAAACCAGCAAGTATGGAACCACAAGCTGTGAAAAAAGAATTAGACACATTAAATCATAAGGTGGAATACCTTGCCAGAGCGCTCACAGATTTACAAACTGAAAATACCACCTTAAGGAATTTTGTTAAAGAACTGACAGTTACTAGATCCCCAGAACCACCAGAACCTCAGATTAATCCCCCAACTCTTTTCTCAGGGAAAAGGAGTGATTTCAGGGATTTTAAAAATGCTTGTTTACTGTTGTATACAATGAAACCAAAGACCTATTCTACTGAAAAAATTAAAGTTTGCAATACAATCTCATATCTCACAGGTGAGCCAAGGTCCTGGGCGAATCGATTTTTTGAGTCTAATAACCCAATTTTGGATTCCTTACATCAGTTTTTTTGCAGCTATGAGTGCTCTGTATGAGGATTCTAACACCCAAATACAGGCTGAAACTAAACTAAGAGCTCTTAAACAGGGAAAAAGGCCTGTGGAAGATTTTATAACTGAATTCCAGATGTGGGCTACTGACTCACTCTGGAATGATATAACGTTAAAAAATCAATTTAGACTGGGTTTAAATGAAGCTTTAAAAGATGAGATATCTAGAGTGGAGATGCCTGATACTTTACATGGGTTAATAAAACTAGCAACAACACGTGACCGCAGAATAAGGGAAAGACGTATAGAAAGATACACATCAGATACTCCACTCAAAAGATTACCTGTGACACCTACAGAAAAATCACTTAATTCTCAGACTCCTATGGAAATAGGAGTCATTAAAGGTCCCTTAACTTCTGAGGAAAAGACTAGACGACGCATAGCTAACCTCTGTTTGTACTGTGCTAGTAGAGACCATGCAGTATCATCCTGTCCTAGTTTACAACGACAGAAAAAGGGCAAGCTACTGAATATCAAATCTTCTAACTCACACATAAGACAAAAATCATTGACACTCTCTCTCTCTTTACAGTGGGACCGACAGCAAATCAAGACTGAGGCTATAGTAGATTCTGGGGCTTCTGATTGCTTTATAGACGCTACATATGTAGAGCTCAATAAAATACCGTGTGTAACTAAGCAGAATCCTGTGTTTATAAGAGTAATTGATGGTTCACTTATACATAAAGGTCCTATTACCCGACACACAGTACCTCTTTTAATTTCTACATCTGATGGGCACACAGAATATATCAGTTTTGACATAATCCCAACTGCTCTACATACAGTAATATTAGGCTATACTTGGTTATTGAAACACAACCCCAGTATCGATTGGGTAAATCACTTTTAATTCCTCTTATTGTAATTCAACTTGTTTCCCTCATCAGATTTTGAGCTCCAATAATACAGAAATTCCTGTTCACTATCAAGACTTACTTGATGTATTTGATTTAAAGGAGGCTGAGGTACTACCACCTCATAGGTCTTTTGATTGCCCTATAGATTTACTCCCAGGGGCTAGGGTACCTTTTGGGAGAGTTTATCCACTTTCACAGAAAGAGTTACAGTATTTACGTGAGTACCTTGATGATAATATCCGAAAAGGATTCATAGTACCCTCTACATCCCCTGCAGCTGCAGGGTTGTTTTTTGTTACTAATAAAGATAAAACCTTAAGACCTATCATTGATTACAGAGCCCTTAATGCTGTTACAGTGAAGAACCAATATCCTTTACCACTCATCCCCGAACTCCTTGAACGCTTTAATGGTGCTAACATTTTTACGAAGCTTGACTTAAAAGGTGCCTATAATCTGATACGGATCAAGGATGGGGATGAGTAGAAAACCGCATTCAGGACCAGATATGGTCTTTTTGAATATTGAGTGATGCCTTTTGGGCTCTGTAACGCTTCTGCCACCTTCCAGCATTTTATTAACGAGATATTCAGAGATTTAACAGATGTATGCGTCATAATCTATCTGGACGACATACTGATATATTCTAAAACAGTTGTTGAACACATTAAACACGTGAGATGGGTTTTAACACGTTTACGTGAACACAGACTTTTTGCAAAAGCTGAAAAGTGTCAATTCCATGTACAAAGAATAAAATTTCTAGGTTACATCATAACACCTGACAAAGTTGAAATGGACCCTGAGAAGGTATTAGCTATTGTGAATTGGCCTAGACCCACTACTTTAAGGTCTCTCCAACGATTTTTGGGTTTTACCAATTTTTATCGTAAGTTTATTCAGAACTTTTCTATGAAAGTAAAGCCACTTACATCATTAACAAAGAAAAATATAAGATTTCAATGGTCTCCAGAAGCAGAACATTCATTTAATTATCTGAAGAACTGCTTCACCACCGCTCCTATACTATGTTTACCAGACCATGCATGCCAATTTGTTGTGGAGGTAGACGCCTCTGACACTGGCATAGGAGCAGTCTTATCTCAGAGAATCAGTGACAAACATAATACCCATCCTGTAGCTTATTATTCGAGAACCTTATTACCAGCTGAAACACATTACTCTGTTGGTGATAAAGAGCTGTTAGCGATAAAATGTGCCTTAGAAGTCTGGAGACATATTTTAGAGGGAGTTGATAAACCATTTTTAATATTTACTGACCACAAAAATCTTCAATACTTAAAACAAAATAAAACGCTATCATCCCGCCAAGTAAGATGGTCCTTGTTTCTTGATAGATTTAATTTTCAAATAACTTACAGACCGGGTAGACTTAACAGTAAGGCAGATGCTTTATCCCGACAATATGACGATAAACCACTAGCAGACTGTTGTTCGCAAATCATACCTAGTCACAAAATTATAGCAGCTTTGAGTACTTTAGAGCTGGACATTCTTTCAGCTTTAACAACTGATAACATACCCACACATACTGAGTTGATAAAAGAACCAACCGGTTTATATACTTTTCATAATAGATTATATGTTCCTCAGACTCTTAGGCAAAGACTCCTTAACCATTTCCATGATATCCCAATATCTGGTCATCAAGGGATCTTTAAGACGAAAGAACTCTTACAGCGAGATTTCTGGTGGCCTCACATGGGGAAAACTATTCAGAAATATATAACTACTTGTGATGTTTGCGCAAGGTATAAAACAGAGAAAAAGAAACCAATTGGTTACCTTACTCCTCTATCTATTCCTGAGGTTCCTTGGAGAGTTATTTCTATGGATTTTATTGTTGAGCTACCTAGCTTTCAGAACCACAATACCATCATGGTGGTTGTTGACCATCTGACTAAGTTAGCTCATTTTATAGCTATGAAATCTTTACCTACTGCCACCGAAACAGCTGATGCTTTCCTAAAGCATATTGTGAGGTTACATGGTTTACCACAATCCATTATCACAGACCGTGGGTCTCAGTTCACTTCCAATTTCTGGAAAGACCTCTGTAAATCACTCTCCATTCATCCGAGGTTATCAACCTCCTATCATCCCCAGACAAACGGTCTTACTGAGAGGGTCAATGGTATACTGGAACAATACCTTAGATGCTATGTTACACATCTGCAGGATGATTGGGTTGATCACCTTCCATTAGCCGAATATTCATATAACAATTCAGTTTCTAGTTCCACTAAGATGACACCATTTTATGCCACCTATGGATATCATCCACAATCTCTTAGACTCACCCAAACCAGCAGCAATACTCCTTCCGTTACTACTTATCTTACCAATCTACAAAATAGTTTGAAATTGTTGAAAGAACATTTACAGAAGGCTAAGTCTGATCAGCAATATTATTACAATGCTACTCATAGGCCGAGCCCTGATTACAAGTTGGGTGATCAGGTTTGGCTTTCCACAAAGCATCTGAAACTCTCAATACCATCCAGAAAGCTGGGCAGTCAATTTGTCGGACCCTTTCCAATCTCACGTATTCTCAATCCCTCAACTGTTGTTTTGAAACTTCCATCTACTTATGGTTTGCATCCATCATTCCATGTTTCACTTTTGAAACCCTACAGGACTAGCAATGAGTTCACCCGTGGAAAGATTCCTCCACCTCCTGTTATTCTGGATGATCATGAGGAATACGAAGTTGGATGTATACTCGACTCGAGGATATTGCGCAGGAGATTGAAGTATCTGGTCCGTTGGAAGGGCTATGGTGTGGAGGAGGATTCTTGGGTTCCTCATTCTCAGGTACATGCCCCTCTGAGGGTGGCTGCGTTCCACAAGCGCTATCCCCATAAGCCATCTTTGGCATCCCCGGAGTTGATGCCTTGAGGGGGGGATCTGTAATGTCCCTTTAACTGGGCTCCACCCCTTTAGCCTTTATAACTCCACTTCCCCTTGTACACATTGCTTGATTATTTTGTGTACTCTGAGTTCCTCTCTGGCTACTCAGTCACTTTGTCTCAAGTCCTTATTTTTGTTACAATTGATATTCCTTTGATTCCTTTACTGGAACCTTTGTGGATAATTGTAACCTTAGCCCTCTTCTATACATTGTGCTTTTCAACTACACCTTGCTCCGCTGGCTGTGGACTATTTTTGGTATAAGGATCCGGATCTACCTTACTGGCATATCCTTCTGCTCATTTCCACGCTGAGGATCACACGCTGCATACTGCTCACACAGCTCTCACCTGCACGCTTTGCTGCTCTGTTTGCTATTTCATCTCTGGAACAACCGCATCTACTTGGATACCTCCTACCTGGGTTTTGTCACGCAAGTACTTTAGCTCATGTTTGGAGTATACTTGTCTCTCTCAGTGTGTTTCATATTTATCTGCTAATCCACTAACTGCATTAAGCTGCTTTCTTCAACTGTGTCTGCTTGCCTGCCTGTGTCTCACTTAACTTGCTTGTACTCCACCCTGATACTATACTTAACATTTAACTGCAGCTTGCAAGCATTAACCTGTTACTCTCCAGTGTTGAATATACTTGGAAGAACTCTGCTCTCTGACATAACTTTACTTATAATCAGTTTCTACAATTTATATATATATTCAAACAGTTATATATATATATATATATATATATATATATATATTCCATTGCTGGTTCTTTTCTGTATTAACTGCTGTTGATTTGATTACCAATTGTTCAGGTTCATAACTTTTGGTGTTCAGTCATTTCAGCTACATTTAATCTGTTTGCCAGTTTTAAGTAATTATAAACAGATTATTACACCACCACACTACAACCTGCCGTTTCAGACTCAGGAACCAATTGTACATAGTGTGGGGAGTTAAAGTGAGGACAGGTGGAATGGAGCCAAAATCACTAGTACTCGCACATTATCACCATGAAAAGAAATTCCACCATCCTGCATCCCCACAGATCCTGACTAAGGGACTGGTGAAACAAAGCGTGGGTAGTTAAAGAAAGGTTGGGCGGCATGGCACCAAATTCTCTAAACCTCACACATTACCACCATGAAAATTAATCACACAATCCTGCAACAGTGCCAATCCTGACTAAGGGGCTGCTGATACACAGTGTGGGAATCTAAAGTGAGATCAGGTATAATGGCCCCAAAATCAGAAATCCTCACACATTAGCGCAGCCACGCTACAGCCTACCATCTGGCCAGTATGGCGATAATAGCAAAGTGGATACCTCATACCCTGATAGTGTCAGGAGAAATATTAAACACCGTAGCAAATATCCTGAGAGCCCCTCATTATCAATGTATGGTGGTTGTCTATAAAAGCTGGTACCACACTTCATATATAGCCATGTCTAGTGTCTTACTGTGCCCCAAAAAAAAGAGCCCCACTGTGGCTTAACTAGAAAATGAGTGTGCACCAGCTCGAAAGGCCAGGTCAGGAGACCCGGAGCCATTTGAATGAGGCTCTATGCGCATGAGAGGGGAATATGCTGAATCCCACCCGAGTTTCATTATTGTACAAGGGGAATAAAGAAAAAAGAATTCCCATCCCTGTCTCTCCTTGAAGACACTGCATGCACACTGTTAAATAAAAAATGTTTAATCACACTCATAGGATATTTAGGCTTATAGAGCCTTACCTCCTCAAATAAATACATATGGCCCCTTTGTTCAGGCCAGTCCTGGGTAAAATAGGAAGGTTATTCAATCCTAGAATTAGGCAACAAGTCATAGTAGGCAATAAGGAGGGAATCAGGGACTTACCCTTAGAGGTCTTCTACTGTGGTGCAGGCACAGTACTTCCACGTCAGACAGCATCCATTCACCATCTGACAGGGACCTGAGAATAAAGGAGAGCAGTGTAAGCTTACACAGGTTGCCAGAAGGGGTGTTAGCAGACATACACTGAAAGGAGACTAAAGAAGATTCCTGCGACATCCAGAAGCTAACTTTTACCACAACTCTAACTAAGAGGATTACATGGCTACTTCAAGAACCCCAGTCCTCTCCTGCAGGGAAACTACCTATTAAAGGACTTAAGATCCAATTTCTTCAGAGCACATTCTCTGCCTATCTGGGGCGCGATCCAATAAACGGCGCAGTTTGCGGCGCAAGCAAGGGAACTCGCGTCGCCCGCAGTCTCAGCTCGCAACTCGAGCTATCCCATATACGGCGCCGTCAGATGCTAAAGTGCCGTAAGTCGGATAAACCAGCGATGTCCAGAAATCTGCGCAAATACAAATTTCTGGCGTTGCCAGCGACTTACGGCACGTTAAAAACTGCCGGCGCCTACAAAACCTGACTAAAGTCTAAATCACATGCACTGTCTAACACGCCTCCCTAACATAGCCCGACACGTCTAACCCTCTATCCGCTATCACTATCCTAACAATAAAAAATGTATTAACCCCTAAACCGCCGCTCCCGGAGCCCGCCGCTACCTAATAAAGTTATTAACCCCTAAACCGCCGCCAGCTATATTAAATCTATAACCCCCTAAAGTGAGCCCCTAACACTGCCGCCATCTACCTTACCTACCCCCTAAAGTGAGCCCCTACCCCGCCGTTATCTATTTTAAAATTATTAACCCCTAATCTAATCCCCCTACCCCGCCGCCATCTATATTAAATTATTTAACCCCTAAAATACTAAACTATCCCTACCACTAAACCTAAGTCTAACCCTACAAATAGCCCTGAAAAGGGCTTTTTGCGTGGCATTGCCCCAAAGTAACAGCTCTTTTGCCAGCCCTGAAAAGGGCCAATCGGAATTAAGGTAGAAAAATCTGATTGGCTGATTGAATCAGCCAATCAGATTCAAGTTCAATCTGATTGGCTGATTGGTTCAGCCAATCGGATTGAACTTGAATCTGATTGGCTGATTCAATCAGCCAATCAGATTTTTCTACCTTAATTCCGATTGGCTGATAGAATCCTATCAGCCAATCGGAATTCGACGGACGCCATCTTGGATGACGTCATTTAACGGTACCTTATTCGTCGTTCAGTCGTCGGCCGGGATGGATGCTCCGCATCGGAGGAGTGACGAATGAAGATTGAAGATGCCGTTTGATGGAAGATGCTGCCGGGTAGAAGAAGACTTTGCTGCCGCTTGGATAAAGACATCGCCCGGATCGGATGAGGAGTTCGGCCCGGTGTGGTGAAGACAAGGTAGGGAGATCTTCAGGTGGGTAGTGTTAGGTTTATTTAAGGGGGGTTTGGGTTAGATTAGGGGTATGTGGGTGGTGGGTTGCAATGTTGGGGGGTGGTATTGTGTTTTGTTTTTTTCAGGCAAAAGAGCAGTTTTCTTTGGGGCATGCCCCCACAAAAGGCCCTTTTAAGGGCTGGTAAGGTAAAAGAGCTTTGAACTTTTTTTAATTTAGAATAGGGTAGGGAATTTTTTTTATTTTGGGGGCTTTATTATTTTATTAGGGGGCTTAGAATAGGTGTAATTAGCTTAAAAATCTTGTAATCTTTTTTTTTTTTTTGTAATTTAGTGTTTTTTTTTTTTTTTGTAATTTAGTTTAGTTTAGTTTAATTGTATTTTTAGATATATATATGTAGTTTATTTAATTTATTGATAGTGTAGGTGTATTTGTAACTTAGGTTAGGATTTATTTTACAGGTAATTGGGTAATTATTTTAACTAGGTAGCTATTAAATAGGTAATAACAATTTAATAGCTATTATACCTAGTTAAAATAATTAACAATTTACCTGTAAAATAAATATAAACCCTAACATAGCTACAATGTAATTATTAATTATATTGTAGCTATCTTAGGGTTTATTTTATAGGTAAGTATTTAGATTTAAATAGGAATATTTTAGTTTATAATATAAATTAGATTTATTTAATAAGAATTTAGTTAGGGGTGTTAGGGTTAGATAGAGTTAATATAGTTAATATAAATACTATAGTAACTATATTAACTATATTAACCCTAATATAATTAGGGTTAATATAGTTAATATATATAATGTAATAACTATATTAACTATAATATACTTAGGGTTAATATAGATAATATAGCTGGCGGCGGGGTAGATTAAATTAGGGGTTAATAATTTTAATATAGATGGCGGCGGTGTAAGGGGCTTATATTAGGGGTTAATACCAATAATATAGGTGCGGCGGTGTAGGGAGGGCAGGTTATAAGGCAAAAGAGCTGTTAACTTTGGGGCAAAGCCCCGCAAAAGGCCCTTTTAAGGGCTGGTAATAGAGTTTATTACTTTATGGATATTAGATTAGGGGTTAATAATATTAATATAGCTGGCGGCGGTGTAAGGGGTCAGATTAGGGGATAGATCAGGTAGATGGCGGCGGTTTTAGGGGCTCACAGTAGGGGGTTAGTTTATGTAGATGGCAGCGGTTTAGGGGTTAAATACTTTATTAGGGATTGCGGCGGGGGATCGCGGTTGACAGGTAGATAGACATTGCGCATGCGTTAGGTGTTAGGTTTATTTAGCAGCTAGTTTAGAGAGTTACAGGGCTCCAATAGTCAGCGTAAGGCTTCTTACGGCTCCTTTTTGTGGCGAGGT
The DNA here is from genome assembly GCF_027579735.1 of Bombina bombina. Taxonomy (NCBI): domain Eukaryota; kingdom Metazoa; phylum Chordata; class Amphibia; order Anura; family Bombinatoridae; genus Bombina; species Bombina bombina. Next base: position 135,990,861 of record NC_069506.1, read on the forward strand.
GAAAATGAAGTAAGATTTCTCCATTTTCGCCACGTAAGTCCTTACGCTGTATATTGGATACCAAACTGCGCGGGTTTGGTATGCCTGCCTATGGCCCAAAAAACTACGGGCGACGGCAGAAATATACGCGCGTAACTTCTAGGTTACGCCGTATATAGGATACCAAACCCGCGCAAATATTGGCGTCGCCAGCTTTTGCGGGCAACGATTTTTATCAGATCGACCCCCTGCTTTCAGTAGACAAGGCAAAAAGTTGCTGCTTTGGCTGGGGTGTCTTTGCCTCCTCCTGGTTGCAAGGTGTTGTATTTTCCAACAGTAATGAATGAATTTGTGGACTCTCCCTGCCATTAGAAAGAAATACATGTATATAAGCATATACATATATATTTACAGGGTCCACACAGTTCCAATTGACCGCAATATAAAGGCACTTTTCATGCCAATATTTTTCTTACACCCCACTCCCACCAACTGTATCCCCAAAATAATGCCTAGTGCAGTAATTTTTTTTTTTTTAAAAAAAAGATGCTGCTATCTTTTTTTTTTTTTTAAATAAAATACACTAGACATTATTTTTGGGGCATTTAAGGCATATTTTTAAAATTAACCAAATTAAGGTCTCTGACCTCTGGTTAATATTATAAGCACTAATTGGTACCGCAAGCTTGCAGTAGCAATAAACAGCCACTTGTAATGGCTGATTAATTATCGCTTGCACGCAAATGGGGAAATTTGCCTGTTTGCGGGCACGCAATAATTTAGTACTCCACTTATAATTTAGCCCATATTGTCTAATTTGCATATACTTACAAAGTTAAAAAATATGATCAACTTATTATCTAACCTAAAAATACAAACTTATTTTTCAGATGGCAGCAAGCTGTGGTAGGCAGAGATAGAGACACACATGCACACTCACAGGGAGAGACAGACTAACTCTGTCTCTCTCTCTCTCTCTCTCTCTCTCTTAGAGACACATGCACACACAAAGGCAGAGACAGACTAAGGCCCCTATTTATTAAAGATCTTGCGGACCTGATCTGATAGTGCGGATCAGGTCCGCAAGACCTCGCTAAATACAAGAGCTGGTGGACAGGTTATGGAGCAGCGGTCTTTAGACCGCTGCTTCATAACTGGTGTTTCTGGCGAGTGTGAAGACTCGCCACAAACACGGCCCTTCAAGCACCGTTCGGAGCTTGATAAATATGGGCCGAACTCTGTCTCTCTCTCTCTCTCTTAGAGACACACATGCACACACACAGGCAGAGACAGACTAACTCAGTCTCTCTATCTCTCTCTTTTAGAGACACACATGCACACACACAGGCAGAGACAGACTAACTCAGTCTCTCTATCTCTCTCTCTCTTTTAGAGACACACATGCACACACACAGGCAGAGACAGACTAACTCAGTCTCTCTATCTCTCTCTCTCTTTTAGAGACACACATGCACACACACAGGCAGAGACAGACTAACTCAGTCTCTCTATCTCTCTCTCTCTTTTAGAGACACACATGCACACACACAGGCAGAGACAGACTAACTCAGTCTCTCTCTCTCTCTCTCTCTCTTAGAGACACACATGCACACACACAGGCAGAGACAGACTAACTCAGTGTCTCTCTCTCTTTTAGAGACACACATGCACACACACAGGCAGAGACAGACTAACTCAGTCTTTCTTTCTCTCTCTCTTTTAGAGACACACATGCACACACACAGGCAGAGGCAGACTAACTCAGTCTCTCTATCTCTCTCTTTTAGAGACACACATGCACACACACAGGTAGAGACAGACTAACTCAGTCTCTATCTCTCTCTCTTTTAGAGACACACATGCACACACACAGGCAGAGACAGACTAAATCAGTCTCTCTCTCTCAGAGACACAAAGGCAGAGACAGACTAAATCAGTCTCTCTCTCTCTCTCTCTCTCTCTTAGAGACACAATTGCACACATACAGTCAGATTTGTAGTCAAGTTGGAAAACAGCACACCTGTTCCTTGGCCTGTGGGGCACGGAAAAAAGGACCTGCCACGTCCAGAATACAATTCAAACAGCAAAAAAAGTTTTTCCAGCCTCCAATATTTAAAAGAACCTTTATTCTTTTATATGGGGTTCCCAAAAATAGAAATACGTTTCAGGTCTGTTATAGACCCTTAGTCATGTACACCTGAAAGTACACAGGTTAATGCCTTTATATACCTTCACCCGTTACCTATTTTCATGTGAGTAACTACTACACATACAGGCAGAGACAGACTAACTCAGTCTCTCTCTCTCTCTCTCTCTCTCTCTCTCTCTCTCTTTCTTACAAAATTTCCTACCACATGAACTATTGAACTTCTGAATAGTATTTGTTACATTGAATGTTACATTCAAAATGTGGACATTTCATCTAATTATGAAGATTCAAATTCAAAAGTCATATTCAAAAACTGTAAATAGCATTCGATTATAGAATTTTTAAGAATATTAATTATTTTCAACATTTGATTATGTAAATCGAATTTCTACAATAACATTCGTTAGAACATTTGAATTCCAATATAAACACATTCGCCCATCCCTACTCACAGCCCTGCTCCTTTCTTAGTTAAAGCCTGCATGCAATACAGGGTTAGAGCCTGTATTCAATACAGGGTTAGAGCCTGCATGCAATACAGGTTAGAGCCTGCATGCAATACAGGGTTAGAGCCTGCATGCCATACAGGGTTAGAGCCTGCATGCAATACAGGGTTAGAGCCTGCATGCAATACAGGGTTACAGCCTGCATGCAATACAGGGTTACAGCCTGCATGCAATACAGGGTTAGAGCCTACATGCAATACAGGGTTAGAGCCTACATGCAATACAGGGTTAGAGCCTGCATGCAATACAGGGTTAGAGCCTGCATGCAATACAGGGTTAGAGCCTACATGCAATACAGGGTTACAGCCTGCATGCAATACAGGGTTACAGCCTGCATGCAATACAGGGTTAGAGCCTGCATGCAATACAGGGTTAGAGCCTGCATGCAATACAGGGTTAGAGCCTACATGCAATACAGGGTTAGAGCCTGCATGCAATACAGGGTTAGAGCCTGCATGCAATACAGGGTTACAGCCTACATGCAATACAGGGTTACAGCCTGCATGCAATACAGGGTTACAGCCTGCATGCAATACAGGGTTAGAGCCTGCATGCAATACAGGGTTAGAGCCTGCATGCAATACAGGGTTACAGCCTGCATGCAATACAGGGTTAGAGCCTGCATGCAATACAGGGTTACAGCCTGCATGCAATACAGGGTTACAGCCTGCATGCAATACAGGGTTAGAGCCTGCATGCAACACAGGGTTAGAGCCTGCATGCAATACAGGGTTAGAGCCTGCATGCAATACAGGGTTAGAGCCTGCATGCAATACAGGGTTACAGCCTGCATGCTGTAGCTACTTTTAAAAATTTTAGGGAAAAAATATTTACTATACTGCAGGTGCGAGTGAAGTTTAAAGTGTGAGGCTGAATGTGAGGCTGAATGCACTGTACTTACCGTACTTGCCTAAAGACAGCCATGCATCAAACATACCCTGAGGTTGAAGCCCCTTGTCTTTTGCCTCTTAGCAATACCCTGTAATTGTGTGAAGAAAGGCTGGAGCCTTAGAGTGTCACATTTTTACTTTGCATTAGATGAATCATGTTGTGAATGCTCTGAACAGTCACCACTGAGAGCATGGGTATGTGAGAGAGAGGTTGTGTAGGTCAGGAGAAAGAGAACTGGCTGTCATAATAGTGGATCAACATTATCAGAAAGAATTCTGTCTGCCAACTTAACAGGTAAAAAATGATATTAGTGTTTTTTAAACTAGAAATTGTTGCATAGTATTAAAGTTCAGCAATACCAGATGATTAAAGGGACAAGAAACCCCAAAAATGTATTTCAAGATTTGGATAGAACATACAAATTCAAACAACTTTCCATTTTACTTCTATAATTAAGTTTTCTTCATTCTCTTGTTATCCTTTTCTGAAGGAACAGCATTGCACTACTGGCAGCCAGATGAACTCCTCTAGCTAGCCAATCACAAGAGACAAATGTGTGCAGGCACCCACAGCAGCTAGCTTCCACTAGTGTAGGATATGTGTGTATTCTTTTTCAACAGCAGATACCAAGAACATAGCACATTTGAAAATAGAAGTGAATTTAAAAGTGTATTAAAATTACATGCGCTATCTGAATCATGCAAGTTTACTTCTGACTTTTCTATCCCTTTAAGCTAGAATGTTGTCAAGCACTATGTGGTTAGATTATATATAAGTGTACGTTACCTGATTAAACTCTTCACTCGATCGTATAATACTGTCATTAATGATCAGTTGGAGTCCTTGAGATGCATTCCAATCAAATCTACCAATCTTGTGATCCAGAATTCTGTTGTCAGGCGTAACGACCAAATTAAGAATGTCATATTGAGGTGGAACTGATCTGTTCTCAAAATGAAACTCATCTCCAGAGGTTGTATTAAACCGAACATTATCCAGGTATTGAGTTAGCTTGCAACATAATGAATAAAAAGTAAACTACATTATGGCAAGTAAAGATATCCTATATTATAAAAGACAAGAGTTTGTCTGAAGCCGTCATGCGCAGTTCAGACAAACTCTTGCCGCTGATCGCACGCGCACCCTCGCGCGCAGATGACCCCCCTTGCAGAAGCACCCTCGCACTCACTTAGCCGCACGCGCACGCGCACGCGAACCCTAGCCGCCTATCACACCCTCGCACTCACTTAGCCGCACGCGCACCCACCCGACAGCAGCGCGAAACAGTTAGAGGAACGCTGCGGGGCAGCAGGATGTAAGGTGTGAAGGCAGTAGGCTGAAAGGTTGGCGCAGTGAGAGATGCACTGTTGGAGGTCAGCAGACTGAGTGGCTGGGGCAGTAAGGGGAGCACTAAGGGGGACAGTTAGAGGAACGCTGCGGGGCAGCAGGATGTAAGGTGTGAAGGCAGTAGGCTGAAAGGTTGGCGCAGTGAGAGCTGCACTGTTGGAGGTCAGCAGACTGAGTGGCTGGGGCAGTAAGGGGAGCACTAGGGGCAACAGGCAGAGAGGATGGGGTAGAAAGTGGTACACAGACAGTAGGTAAAGAGGTTGGGGCAAAAAGGGGGGCAGCATTATAAGAGGCTGGGAGTCAGTACTGCATGCCCAGAGGTGAGAGAGAGAGAGGGAGAGAGGGAGAGAGGGAGAGAGAGAGGGAGAGAGAGAGGGAGAGGAGAGAGAGGGAGAGAGAGAGGGAGAGAGAGAGAGAGAGTGGGAGAGAGAGAGGGAGAGAGAGAGGGAGAGAGGGAGAGAGAGAGAGAGGGAGAGAGGGAGAGAGAGAGGGAGAGAGAGAGAGAGAGAGAGAGAGGGAGAGAGAGAGGGAGAGAGAGAGGGAGAGAGAGAGGGAGAGAGAGAGGGAGGGAGAGAGAGAGAGAGAGAGGGAGAGAGAGAGGGAGAGAGAGAGGGAGAGGAGAGAGAGGGAGAGAGAGAGGGAGAGAGAGAGGGAGAGAGAGAGGGAGAGAGAGGGAGAGAGAGGGAGAGAGAGAGGGAGGGAGAGAGAGGGAGAGAGAGAGGGAGAGAGAGAGGGAGAGAGAGGGAGAGAGAGAGAGGGAGAGGGAGAGAGAGAGGGAGAGAGAGAGGGAGAGGGAGAGAGGGGGAGAGGGAGAGGGAGAGAGAGAGGGAGAGAGAGAGGGAGAGAGAGGGAGAGAGAGAGAGGGAGAGGGAGAGAGAGAGGGAGAGAGAGAGGGAGAGGGAGAGAGGGGGGAGAGAGAGGGAGGAGAGAGGGGTAGGGAGAGAGAGGGAGGGAGGGAGAGAGAGGGGGAGAGGGGAGAGAGAGAGAGAGAGAGAGAGAGAGGGGGAGAGAGGGGGAGGGAGAGGGGGAGAGAAGGGGAGAGAGAGAGGGGGACAGAGAGGGGGACAGAGAGGGGGAGAGAGAGGGGGAGAGAGACAGACAGAGAGAGAGAGAGAGAATTTAAATTAAATATAACACAACACGGCCCGTGTGAACGGGCTTTAGGACTAGTACTTTATAAATGACAAGGCTGCATTCTGACATAAGGAATGTATTTTGATAATTCCCTCTGACCTGCCCAAAATTGATTTATACACCCATAGAATGCCATGTTCCTCCTCATAAAAACCAATGTGAGATATAAATAGGGAAAGCTGATAACCTAATTTTAAATATTTATTTTCTTTATCTACCTACAGTATTCTCAAATAAAACTAAATAAAAAATCATTTGCATTAAAGTTGCATAAAAGTAAGTGTAATATCATAGATTTATTAACATAGTAGCATAGGGCTAGATTACAAGTAGAGCTCAAATATGTTAGCACTGCTGAGCATTAACACCACTTAAGGTAAATCAAAAGCACTTCTATGTTTGTGCTGAAGGTAAAAATAATGGCCCATGTAAAACACTCAGGCACATTAACATCTGGAGGTCAGACATGGCGACAATGCTAGATTCCTTTCCCTATAGACTTATATGAGGCGCATTAAAAAAAAAAAGCTTTTTCTCTTTTCTACTAATGCTAACTCGAAGTTGCGCTAGACCAACTGCGCTAAAGCCAAAGGTGAGTTAAGAACATTTAAAATATCTAGACTTAGAAGAGAATGTTATTTTTATTTTCAAACATGTTTCTATATGTATCTGTATATATTTTGTGTACAAATATATATCTATAGCTATATATCAAATCCATATGGTTTAGCACACCTTACAAAATGATTTGTATTATTTCTTAGGGGTGCAGCCAACAAAGCCAAATAATTACACCAAATAGAATATTGGCGCACAACCACTTTTACATTATTAAAACATGCTTTGATAATGTAAAAGTGGTTGTGCGCCAATATTCTATTTGGTGTAATTATTTGGTATTGTTGGCTGCACCCCTAAGAAGTATTAAAAATAAAAATATTTTTTTATTGTATGCTTATGGATTTGTATGGAAGGCTAACCATCTTTATGGTTTACAGCACCCCACCCAGTACTCAGGTGCTCTCATTATAGTACATTGGAAGTGTGTTTAAAGCCAGAGAGGCTCATTCTTAAATGCAGAGTTAAAGCAGGAATGTTTCAGAACAGAGAGTTAGCGCATTGCAGTGATAGGATTTTAATATATGAGTATAGGTGATTTTTGCAATAATTAAAATGTATTGATAATTCATTCATTCGCCAATATTCTATTTTGTATAGCTATGCGTGTATGTACATGTATATATATATATATATATATATATATATATATACATATATATATGTGTGTGTATATGTATGTGTGTATTTATATTGATGTGTGTATATGTATGTGTGTATGTTTATTTATGTATATATGTATGTGTGTATGTGTGTATGTATATGTATGTATATATGTATGTGTGTATATGTATGTGTGTATGTATATGTGTGTATGTATATGTATGTATATCTGTATGTGTGTATATGTATGTGTGTATGTTTATGTATTTATATATGCATGTGTGTATATGTATGTGTGTATGTTTATGTATGTATATATATGTATGTGTGTATATGTATGTGTGTATGTTTATGTATGTATATATGTATGTGTGTATATGTAGGTGTGTATGTATTGTGACAGAGAACAGGGAATTGTGAGTGATCAGGTGTATATTTCTTCTACAATGTTGAAATGTGTATTCAGTTTCTAAACCCCAGGGAAATGTATTGTATAATATGTGGCTTGGAATTAATCTACTGTGTTTTTGGGTCCCTGGGGTGGAACACTGGAGAGAGGGTGGGCCAGTGTTCCATTCCTCAGTTTTGTATAGCTGAGAGTAAGCAATCAGGAAGGGATCTTTACTCACCTGTGTTTAAAGGAGGGTAATTTATTCTCCAGCTGCTAGGTTGTTTTGTTTTGGTGCCTAAGCCGAATGGTGAAATAAGGTTTTGTAAAGATTTTCGCAAGCTGAATATTTCCAAATTTGACGCTTACCCTATGCCTCGAGTGGATGAGATAATAGAGAGATTAGGTAGATCTAGGTATCTAAGCACCTTAGATCTGACTAAAGGTTACTGGTATGTCCCACTGACAGACAGAGCAAAAGAGAAAACTGCCTTTTTTACACCTGAGGGCCTATTTCAATATAAAGTGTTGCCATTTGGTTTGCATGGTGCTCCAGCCACCTTTAAGCGTTTGATGGATAAAATACTTAGGCCTCATAGAGCATATGCATCTGCTTATCTGGATGATGTGGTAATTCATAGTGCAGACTGGGAAACACATCTTCCCCATTGTTCAGGCTGTTGTTCAGGCTGTTGTGGATGCACTATGGGCTGCAGGGTTAACTGCCAACCCTGAAAAATGCTCTCTAAGATTAGAGGAGGCAAAATATATTATACAATTGGTAGGGGGCTCCTTAAACCACAACAGGGTGAAGTTGAGGCTATTTCCAGTTGGCCACGTCCAGTGACTAAGAAACAAGTAAGGGCATTTCTGGGAATAACTGGATATTATCACAGGTTCATCCCAAATTTTGCTACTATTGCTAACCCTTTGATAGAACTCACTAAATCTTAAATTTATGTAATGGTAAAGTGGAACCCTGAAGCAGAGCATGCATTTTGTGTTTTGAAAGAGGCATTGGCCTCTAGTTATCAACGTGTCTACTTACCTGCCATCAACGGCCCCAATATGCCTGCCAAAGCTCGCCGACCATCACCGCCGCAGAACTGAATACGCTCGCCAAAGTTATCAATAAAGCTGTCAAAAAGCCGCGCACCAAGTACGGGACGATGAGCAGCGGACTGTGATAGTTATCACTCATCCGATCTCGCTGCTCTTCGGCTTTTTCCCAGCTTTATTGATAAGCTGTCACTAAGCACCCACACTAAACTACACTGTTCTACTCCCTATACCGCCGCCCCCGGAGACCCCTGCAACTAAATACAGTTATTAACCCCTAAACCGCCGCTCCTAGACCCCACCGCAACTATAATAAATGTATTAACCCCTAAACTGCCACTCCCGGAGCCCGCCGCCACTCTAATAATCTGATTAACCCCTAAACTGCCACTGCCGGACCCCACCGCCACCTACATAATACCTATTAACCCCTATCCTGCCCCCCTATACCGCCGCCACCTATAATAAATTTATTAACCCCTATCCTGCTGATCCCGTACCCCGCCGCAACAAAATAAATTGTGTAACCCCTAAACCGCCGCTCCCGGATCCCGCCGCAACCTATATTAAACTTATTAACCCCTAATATGCCCCCCCTATACCGCCGCAACCTATAATAAAATTATTAACCCCTAAACCTAAGTCTAACCCTAACACCCCCTAACTTATTAACCCCTAATCTGCCCCCCCCTATACCGCCGCAACCTATAATAAAATTATTAACCCCTAAAACCTAAGTCTAACCCTATCCCTAACACCCCCTAACTTAAATATTATTTTAATAAATCTAAATAAAATTACTATTATTAACTAAATTAATCCTATTTAAAACTAAATACTTACCTATAAAATAAACCCTAATATAGCTACAATATAACTAATAATTATATTGTAGCTATTTTAGGATTTATTTTTATTTAACAGGCACATTTGAATTTATTTTAACTAGGCACAATAGCTATTAAATAGTTATTAACTATTTAATAGCTACCTAGATAAAATAAAGACAAATTTACCTGTAAAATAAATCCTAACCTAAGTTACAATTACACCTAACACTACACTATCATTAACTAAATTATTCCTATTTAAAAATAAATACTTACCTGTAAAATAAACCCTAAGATAGCTACAATGTAATTAATAATTACATTGTAGCTATTTTAGGATTTATATTTATTTTACAGGTAACTTTGTATTTATTTTAACTAGGTAGAATAGTTATTAAATAGTTATTAACTATTTAATAACTACCTAGCTAAAAGAAATAAAAAATTACCTGTAAAATAAATCCTAACCTAAGTTACAATTAAACCTAACACTACACTATCATTAAATAAATTAAATTAATTATCTACAAATACCTACAATTAAATACAATTAAATAAACTAACTAAAGTACAAAAAATATAAAAAAACTAAGTTACAAAAAATAAAAAAAATATTACAAGATTTTTAAGCTAATTACACCTAATCTAAGCCCCCTAATAAAATTACAAAGCCCCCAAAATAAAAAAATGCCCTACCTTATTCTAAATTACGAAAGTTAACAGCTCTATTACCTTACCAGCCCTTAAAAGGGCCTTTTGCGGGGCATGCCCCAAAGTATTCAGCTTTTTTGTCTGTAAAAAAAAATACAACCCCCCCAACATTAAAACCCACCACCCACATACCCCTACTCTAACCCAATCCCCACTTAAAAAACCTAACACTACCCCCTGAAGATCATCCTACCTTTAGCCGTGTTCAGCCAGCCGACCACCGATGGAACAGAAGAGGACATCCGCAGTGGCTGAAGTCTTCATCAAAGGGGCGCTGAAGAGGTCTTCCATCTGATAGAAGTCTTCATCCAGGCGGCGTCTTCAGTCTTCATCCATCCAGAGCGGAGCGGAGCCATCTTCAATGCAGCCGAAGTGGAGCCAATCAGATTTTTCCTACCTTAATTACAATTGGCTGATAGAATCCTATCAGTCAATCGGAATTCAAGGGATGCCATCTTGGATGACGTCACTTAAAGGAATATTAATTCGGCGAGTAGGCGTCGGTGGATGAAGATGGCTATGAGTCGGATGGATGAAGATGGATGAAGATTGAAGACGCCGCCTGGATGAAGACTTCTATCAGATGGAAGACCTCTTCAGCGACCCTTGGATGATGACTTCGGCCGCTCCGGATGTCCTCTTCTGTTCCATCGGTGGTCGGCTGGCTGAAGATGGCTAAAGGTAGAATGATCTTCAGGGGGGTAGTGTTAGGTTTATTTAAGGGGGGTTTGGGTTAGATTAGGGGTATGTGGGTTGTGGGTTTTAATGTTTGGGGGGGTTGTATTTTTTTTTACAGGAAAAAGAGCTGAATACTTTGGGGCATGCCCCGCAGAAGGCCCTTTTAAGGGCTGGTAAGGTAATAGCGCTGTTAACTTTCATAATTTAGAATAGGGTAGGGCATTTTTTTTATTTTGGGGGGCTTTGTAATTTAATTAGGGGGCTTAGATTCGGTGTAATTAGCTTAAAAATCTTGTAATATTTTTTTATTTTTTGTAACTTAGTTTTTTTTTTGTACTTTAGTTAGTTTATTTAATTGTATTTAATTGTAGGTATTTGTAGATAATTAATTTAATTTATTTAATGATAGTGTAGTGTTAGGTTTAATTGTAACTTAGGTTAGGATTTATTTTACAGGTAATTTTTTATTTCTTTTAGCTAGGTAGTTATTAAATAGTTAATAACTATTTAATAACTATTCTACCTAGTTAAAATAAATACAAAGTTACCTGTAAAATAAATATAAATCCTAAAATAGCTACAATGTAATTATTAATTACATTGTAGCTATCTTAGGGTTTATTTTACAGGTAAGTATTTATTTTTAAATAGGAATAATTTAGTTAATGATAGTGTAGTGTTAGGTGTAATTGTAACTTAGGTTAGGATTTATTTAACAGGTAAATTTTTCTTTATTTTATCTAGGTAGCTATTAAATAGCTAATAACTATTTAATAGCTATCGTGCCTAGTTAAAATAAATTGAAATTTGCCTGTAAAATAAAAATAAATCCTAAAATAGCTACAATATAATTATTAGTTATATTGTAGCTATATTATGGTTTATTTTATAGGTAAGTATTTAGTTTTAAATAGGATTAATTTAGTTAATAATAGTAATTTTATTTAGATTTATTAAAATAATATTTAAGTTAGGGTAGTGTTAGGGTTAGACTTAGGTTTAGGGGTTAATTAGTTTAATATAGATGGCGGCGGTACAGGGGGGCAGGATAGGGGTTAATACATTTATTATAGGTGGCGACAGTGTAGGGGGGCAGATTAGGGGTTAATAATTTTAATATAGGTTGCGGCGGGGTCCGGGGGCGGCGGTTTAGGGGTTAAACAATTTATTTAGCTGCGGCGGGGTCCGGGATCCGCAGGATAGGGGTTAATAAATTTATTATAGGTGGCTGCGGTATAGGGGGGGCAGGATAGTGGTTAATAGGTATTATGTAGGTGGCGGCGGGGTCCGGGAGCAGCGGTTTAGGGGGTTAATCAGTTTATTAGAGTGGCGGTGGGCTCCGGGAGTGGCGGTTTAGGGGGTAATACATTTATTATAGTTGCAGCAGGGTCCGGGGGCGGCGGTTTAGAGGTTAATCAGTTTATTAGAGTGGCAGTGGGCTCCAGGAATGGCGGTTCAGGGGGTAATACATTTATTTAGTTGCAGCGGTGTAGGGGGGCAGATTAGGGGTGTTTAGACTCGGGGTACATGTTAGGGTGTTAGGTGTAGACAGTTCCCATAGGAATCAATGGGATGTCGGGCAGCAGCGAACATGAACTTTCGCTATGGTCAGACTCCCATTGATTCCTATGGGATCTGCCGGTGGCGGATTGAAATTCAGGTACGCTGGGCCGGAAAAGTGCCGAGCGTACCTGCTAGTCCTTTGATAACTAGCAAAAGTAGTCAGATTGTGCCGAACTTGCGTTCGGAACATCTGGAGTGACGTAAGAATCGATCTGTGTCGGACTGAGTCCGGCGGATCGAAGCTTATGTCACTATATTCTACTTTTGCCGGGCAGCAGGGCTTGATAACTAAGGCGAATCAGCCTCGCCACAAATACGCTGTGGAATTCCAGCGTATTTGAGGTTGACGGCTTGATAACTAGGCCTCAAAGTGCGCTGACCCAGTATTGGGGGCTCCAGATTTCTCTAAAGAATGTGTGGTACAGACAGATGCATCTGATGTAGGCTTGGGAGCAGTACTTTCTCAAGTGTATGGGGGAGAAGAGCACCCAGTTATGTACTTAAGTAGAAAAATAAATTCCCATGAACAGAGGTACTCTGTAAAAGAGAGAATGTTTAGCCATCAAATGGGCTTTGGAAACTTTACGATATTACCTGCTTGGGAGAAGGTTTAAACAAATTACTGACCATGCTCCGTTAACATGGATGAGGCAAAATAAGGAGAAAAATTCCAGAGTGACCAGGTGGTTCCTTAGTCTGCAACCTTTTAATTATACTATAGCATAGTGCTGTTAAAGAACAAGGGAACGCAGATGTTCTTTCTCGAGTTTATTGTTTGTGGTCTTAGGCCACTAACCCCAATAGGTCTGAGCTGGGGGGGAGGATATGCGACAGAGAACAGGGAATTGTGAGTGATCAGGTGTTATTATATAGTACAAAGATTAGATATACATGCGATATGTCTAGTCAATGACATGTTCACTGCAATTAAGGCATTGAGGCAAAGTACATGGACATTGTGCAAAGTAATACATTTGACTGATTTCCTGTAAAATTATTAATAGCACAGTAATTATAATAATAAACAAGCAAAGTTGAAATCTCTTTTTAAATAATATAATACAATATAATGTAATATAAGTCCCTCTCATGCCATCTTGGGCCACTCAAGGACCTCAATACGCATTGATTATCTTTAGAGGGAATATAATGAACCATAGCATTGGATTTAAGAACTGTAACTCAATTTGTAGTTAATATTGAAAGTTGTGAAGGTGCAGCATAGGCTAAATAAGCCGTATATTTAACCCTCTTAGTCTAGGAGTTTTATTATGGAGGGGGGGAGGTGGTTATATAAGTGCGATAGGCAGCATATACAACAGGAGTGTGGGTCCGGCCCGCACTAGAAGTATGTCATATACTATGAAGTAAGGCTGCACAGCAAAATATAGCAATGGCCATACCAACAGATTGTGAATTTTACATATAATACTACACAAAACAAGTTGAGAACTTAGCACATGTGCTCAGCCTATTCCTCTTCTATACTTTCAAACCATCTAATATAACACATCAACTTTGAGTAATACACAAATATCTAAAGCTGTTTTGTAAAGGTCTAGACACATATCAAATGTTGAATGCTAGTATTCACCTGATGATTCTGGGATCCCCAATCTGTATGCAGTCTACAGATTGTAGCTTCAAATAAGAGTGCAGGTAGACTCAGACCTCTCGGCCACAGACATCCAAACCCCCCAACACACTCAAAACCAAAAGCGTTATAGAAGTGTATATAGCTAGGAGCACCAGGTCAAATATTTTTATGATCATCTGTGTCTATTAGTGCAAACCGGTGTAAAGCAGTAGAAATGTATGACAGACAGGTGCATATAGGAAAGTATTAGGCGGGTAGTTGGGCCAAAGGGGATACTACAAAACAGGAATTTATGCTGGACTGTAAGAATTTCCTCTACAGGAAACATTAGTGAGTAATACCCTTCCTATTGGATATAAACATTGGCAGACAGCGTTTGATAGGTATACACGCCTTTCACTCAAGATACTTAGAAACTTTAACCTAATATAGCATAAGGAAGAGTAGATGTAGGTATACCTCATTTTATATTTTAAAATAATGAAGGCAGCATAAGATATCTGGCAGAAAACAAACAAAAAAACTGAACCATGTAAATAAAGTAGGGCTAAACAGCCTAATGGAAATATAACCCGCAGCATCAAGTCAGTGACTATCATAAGGGTAAGTCTGTAGTAAAGCACAAAACACAACACTGCCCCTCTATCAAATTTGAAGCTGGGTAGGGGATAATGTAGTGTTTCAATATAATAAATTTTTCACCCAACGCCAGACAGCAAGCCTGGGCAATCTCTTCGGGCTGGCTGTCATGAACCGGTGTACATGCGCTCAGGACACAGACCCCCGGGGCAGTGGTAGGGATTTAAAGACACCGACCCCTGACCCAGGGAAGAGTATCCTGGACGTGGATAGATGATATTCTGTGATTCATAGTTGCTAGAAGTTATTGTAGAATAAATGGAGAGTTCAACATTTGTATTCAATATAATCTGGCTTCACTGTGACTTATAGTTAGTTAATAGGAGTAGCTGCAGGATTCAATGAGTGGAAAATATAGCAATGTGGAATGTTCAGGCTTCAGAGTAAACTGGTAAAAGATTGACACTTAGATGCAAACTAAGGTTTGTGGCAGGTTCACAGTACATAATATTATATAAAGCTGTATGTCAGTATTAAGCACAGGTGATAAACAAGCTGCAAGTTTAAGCATTAATTACTGTTTGTGCATATATTGGAGAATCACATGAAAGCTTTTAACTGAACACATAGATGCAGAGTTCTGAATATGTTAACATATTTGCAGCAGGATATTTCAGCAATGACAACTTGTAGCAGAGAAATAGTTATAACGTTCTGAGTTAGATGCTGTTGTTGTAATTAGAGAGTGATGATAACCAAAAGCATACTTGTGATTTATAATAAAGTTCAGAGTTTGTTAAGTAGCAGAGTACAGGAAACAGAATGAAATTATTTGGATACTTGCGATTTGATGATTTTAAGCATTGGTAATAGAAAATGCTGTAGCTTGAAATAGTTGGTAAATTCATGCAGGAAACAGTCACAGACCTCTGTTGTTCAGGATCACAACTTCAAAGTTAATGCAAAGCACATTAGACCTGAGAAGGCTTAAAAAGAGGCTGAGGGAATCAGGTGCATGAATGATTAATCAGGCAGGCAGGCAGGCAGGCAAGCTGAATGTAAATACTGCCCAAAACCAGCAGTCAGGGAAGGAAGTCTTAAAGGGATAGTGACATTAGGCTGATATATGTTACAGATCCCCCTCCTTAAAGGCGACCTCCGGGCGCCCAACACAATCCAAAAATTTGGAATATTCTATACTAATGTGATTTAGTGATGTCCAAACTGTGTTCACTAATATATTTTAATATTATTAATAGATGTAGTTGTTGTGGCGAGCACAGAGGCGTCCAGCAGCAATGGTGACCTGCCTTTTCAGGATTCTGGTAAGTCCATTGACTCATTCATATGTCATTGAAGGTGTATTTTTAATAAATATTATGATCATGATTCTGATAAAGAATTCCATTTGAATAAAACATATAATTTACTCCTCTGAATATATATATATATATATATATATATTTTTTTTTTTTTTTTATTTGTTAAGATTAGGATCTCAAAGCTTCTTAGTCTACACCTTTGTGCTTCAGAACATGGCTAGCATATGTTTATTTTTAGTATAAATTTAGACAACAATCATCAAGTGATAGTAAAAGACCCAGGAGGGGAATTTCAAAAGGCGCGCTGAGAAGTGTTCCATGAAAAGTGTAATCTTGAATCGTGAGAATGATGGCTCTTGGTGATAGGAGGCTGCTCCTCTTGATCCTGGAGTGTGGGGAACACTATTAGAAAGTAAACACAAGAAAAGGGTGCCTCATCATGTGATGCTGTTTTGTAAGCAGAGAAAAGGATGATGATGATTATGCTTACCGGACGTTTTGGCACCGTACTAGGACCAGTGCAAAATAGCAAGCTAGCACTTAACAGTGGCTAGTACACTGTGTCCGGTCTCACTGGAGGTAGTTGGCACTGTGCGTAGACTCTCCAAGGCTGTTCCCAGTTCCGATACTGCTCACCTGTTGCACCTGTTGCACACCTGTTACCAATGTTGAATGTTTTTTTTGTCAAACTTGGAAATATATAAAAGAGTAGATGACAACTTCCAAACTTTAAAAATATGAACGCTTTATTTGTAACGCATTTCTCAACCAAATAACTGGCCGTTTCTTCAGAAAGAAACTCGATCTGGTTGATTTCCGGCGATGTCTGTCCGCCTGCTCAGAGCAGGCAGAAAGGTTATGGAGCAGCGCTCTTTGTTACCGCTGCTTCATAACTGCTGTTTCTGGTGAGCCTGCAGGCTCGCCAGAAACACGGAGCATCAAGCTCCATTCGGAGCTTGATAAATATTCCCCTATATCTCATATCACTCCATATACCAATCACCAATACTTGGATAGAACAATTGAAAATTAACTTTTTATTACCTTATCTCTTCTATAACCCACTGGGAGTGTAATTTCTTCTGCTTCCTGTGTTTACACAGCTTGGCCTCGAGGCCAAAAGGTTTAAGGATAGGTGTGGATACCACAGACTAAATAAACTATTTCAAATGCCAATGTAAGGACAATGGAAATACTTATAAACAATTTAATACACTCCAGCAGGTAAAGTGGATCATTGTGAACCTATTAAAGGGGAGAACATTTTTGAGTAAACTGTCCCTTTAATGGTTTATCTATGAAGAACATATTTAATGTCTAAATCTTCTATATAGAATATTTAATTATAATAATGATTTGTCTTTTTATTATTACAATGTCTCTTTGCTCTCTTTTTATTATGTCCTGGAATTAACAATCATTTTCATACTTTATTTTTGTTTAGGTTGTGACTCAGCATGGTTAACGCTAGAGGCTCTAGCACGTATAGAGCAGACCATGCTGAGGAACAGTCTGTTGCTGGGAAGGATGCACAACACCATGCATACCCAGCTGCGGATGCAGCGCTTGACTCTAGAGTGGGTTCTGCGTTTAGAGTCAATGCATGAATCCGCAGCTGGAAATGCACAGGAAGATGAGGGTCATGATGATGCCCCGTAAGTGGAGGATCCGGAGATGCTCCGAGGGGGCAGATACGAATCTTCCATCCACATGTTACTTTGTTTGCATTTATTGTTGCCATTTGGCCTTTTATGTTACCTTGTCAGATGGCTCCAATGGGGCTGATTTATCAATATGACTTTTTGTAAAGTAATTTTATTTCTTTGTTTTATGACATCATAATAAAAAAATGTCATTAATATATTATTTGTCCTCTTTATTCATGTCATTTATTAAAATCTTTATTTTATGTGGTTAATCCTTAAAAGGACACGAAACCAAAAAATGGTCTTTCATGATTCAGATATATAATACAATTGTCAAGAAATGTAATATTTACATCTCTTATTTAATTTGCTTCATTTTTTTTTATATACTTTGCAGAAAGGTTTATCTTTGCAAGATCATGAGTAACAGAGAACTGAGGTTCTAGATGTTGATTGTTGTTTGTGTGTATATATATATATATATATATATATATATATATATATATATATATATATATAAAATGTTGTTGTTGGCTCATCCATGCGTTCATTTATAAACTATTCGTGAATTGATGCACCTTTAACAAATGATCCCAAGATTATTAAACTGAGATAATCTATGTAAATGATGAATTTGATGGAAATAGTATCCTCTCTGTGTATTTTGAACTTAATTGTTTGTATTTCATGTCCCTTTAAGTGATGCTGACCACAATTCTTAAGGAATGGATATTCATTTCTAATGTATTCTTGTCCTTTTTACATCAACATAGACATATAATATTTTTAAAACAGACTATTATTTGAATGTTGACAGCACATGTATTCCTATTTTACTTATATCTTATTGTAGTAGTCTCACAAAAGCAATCACTGTGTGTAAAGCACATATTTTAGATGATTAATATCTTTCGCTTATAATTGTTTCTCTTTAATTATCCAACGATATATTGCTATAGGTAGGCTAACCATATTTCAACTTGAATAAGTGACACATCTGATAAATACATGTGTCATTATTCTTATTCCAAATAAATCTTTAAACATATCTGAAAACATCCCTGACATATGTATTTCTCATGTGTCCCTTTTTAAAGCGCAAAGATGGAACACCATAGCTATAGGTAACATATAATGTATAACCAATCCCGATTTACATAATGTATCTGGCAGCATTATTTCTCATTTAAAGGGACATGAAACACAATAATCTATGTTCTCATTTATGTATAACATACGATTTTTAAATATTTTTCTTTCCATAAATTCTCAAATTTGCTTCAGTCTCTTTGTATCATTTGTTTAAGGAGCAGCAGTGCACTACTGGTTTCTAACTGAACACATAGGTGAACCAATTACAATCGGTATATATATATATATATATGTAGCCACCAATCAGCAGTTAGAACATCGTTTTTTTCTGCTCTTGAGATTACCTCTAAACACATTTCATCAAAAGATTAAAATTAAATTTGAAAATGAAGTTAAAATTGCAATGTCGTACATAATCGTGTAACATAAAATGTGGGTTTCATGTCCATTTAAACTCTCCTGCTTCCTAAATAGTTAATAATCCTCCGATTCTAATTAAATGTATCCTTATTACCAACAATGGATTATATTTCATATATCACAGTATTATGTTATCTAGCGTGAAATTCATAGATAACAATATAGCACATACTAGTTTTTAAAATATAAATACGTTTCTTTTTGACATGCAAAGCTGTAAAATGAGTCCTTGTATTGGCTGACGTTTTTACGCGTACTCGGATGTGCCTTTGATTGGCTTATGTTTTTACGCAATCTCGGATGAGCCATGTTGCTTAAGACATCACATGCCAAGCTGTAAAATAAGTTCTTGGATTGGATGCTGTTTTTATGCGATCTCGGATGTGCCTTTGATTGGCTGACGTTTTTACGAGATCTCGGATGCGCCATGTTGCTTAAGACATCACATGCCAAGCTGTAAAATGAGTTCTTGGATTGGATGCCGGTTTTATGTGATCTCGGATGCGCCTTTGATTGGCTGACATTTTTACGCGATCTCGGATGCGCCATGTTGCTTAAAACGTCACATGCTAAGGTGTTAAATCAGTCTGATTGGATTACATTGTCCCGCAATATTTGATTTTGCACGTAACCCACGTTTGTGAATGAGAAGACAAGTTTAAAACCATGACGATTATGAATTGTGTCAATCATGTACATTGTTGAACCATAGCTGATAAAGAACACAAAAATCTCTTGATGGCTGTCTCGTTGCAGAAAAACGAATGAAGGCAATATGTTTTTTCATGCATAAAATATTTTGAGGCAAGTGCAAATCCACGAATATACTCTATTTTGTTTAATATGTTTGTCAACAATATTTTTCTTTTTATAAATAATTACTGTGTTGTGTTGAATTTTCTACATATCTAATTCCTAAAGATGCGCTTTTGTATTTGAATCAAGTAATAAATATGCATTGACCTTTATCATATGATAAATATATGAGATGCCTACTTATTCTAGATGTTATGTCCTGATCTTTTTTCTTAAAGGGACATTATACACTCATTTTTTCTTTGAATATATGTTTTGTAGATCTATTTACATAGCCCATAATCTTTTTTTTTTTTTTTTTTTTAAATGTATAGTTTTGCTTATTTTTATATAACATTGCTGGGATTTTCTGACTCCTAACCAAGCCCCAAAGTTTGATGTGAATACCATCAGCTACCTTCTCCAGCTTGCTCCTGTTTGTGTAAAGGTCTTTTCATATGCAAAAGAAGGGGGAGTGGGCTTTCCAGCTAACTTTTCAACATAGCTAAACTGAGAGTTTCTAAGTAAGTCTTTAAACCGTTTTAGCATGGATTTTTGTATCAGTATCTGGGCATCTTGTTCTTTATAGTAGTGTCTATTATTCGCAGTTCTATGAAAATGAGTGTATACTGTCCCTTTAATGTAAATGCTCAGTATTGTGTCATGTATAAGTTCCACATTGTTAATCTCCAAATATATTACTGTGAGCATATATTTCTAATGCAACTCTTAAAAGGACATGAAACCAGATTCCTTCTAAATGAAATGTCTTTCTTAAATAACTCAAGCACTATAATGTATCTTTAATAAAATAGACTTTATTTAACATGTCGATAGAAATATGGCATACAGGCTTAGTATCCTATTCAAATATTTTCTTGTTTGAACAAGTACGTGTAGATATACCAACAATCCCTAAGGATTAGTATATGTTAGCATATGTTCTTGTTTAAAGGGACAGTCAAATCAAGCAAAACAGTAATGATTTAAATCTCAAAAAATGCAATTTTTAGAAAATATATTTCAAACTTTTATCACCAATTTATCTTAGTTCTCTTGGTGTTCTTAGTTGATAGCTAAACTTAGGAGGTTCATCTGCTCATTTCTTAGGCCTAGATTTGGAGTTTTGTCGGTAAAGACCCGCGTAGCTAACGCCGGCTTTTTTCTGGCCGCACCATAAAAATAACTCTGGTATTGAGAGTCCACATAAAGGCTGCGTTAGGCTCCAAAAAAGGAGCGTAGAGCATATTTAACGCAGCTTCAACTCTCGATACCAGAGTTGCTTACGCAAGCGGCCAGCCTCAAAAACGTGCTCGTGCACGATTCTCCTATAGAAAACAATGGGGCTGTTTGAGCTGAAAAAAACCTAACACCTGCAAAAAAGCCGCGTTCAGCTCCTAAAGCAGCCCCATTGTTTGCTATGCAGAAACACTTCCTATGTCTGCACCTAACACTCTAACATGTACCCCGAGTCTAAACACCCCTAACCTTACACTTATTAACCCCTATTCTGCCGCCCCCGCTATCGCTGACCCCTGCATATTATTATTAACCCCTAATCTGCCGCTCCGTAAACCGCCGCTACTTACATTATCCCTATGTACCCCTAATCTGCTGCCCTAACATCGCCGACCCCTATATTATATTTATTAACCCCTAATCTGCCGACCGGACCGCACCGCTATTATTATAAAGTTATTAACCCTTAATCCACCTCACTAACCCTATAATAAATAGTATTAACCCCTAATCTGCCCTCCCTAACATCGCTGACACCTAACTTCAAACATTAACCCCTAATCTGCCGACTGGAGCTCACCGCTATTCTAATAAATGTATTAACCCCTAAAGCTAAATCTAACCCTAACACTAACACCCCCCTAAATTAAATATAATTTAAATCTAATGAAATTAATTAACTCTTATTAAATAAATGATTCCTATTTAAAGCTAAATACTTACCTGTAAAATAAACCCTAATATAGCTACAATATAAATTATAATTATATTATAGCTATTTTAGGATTTATATTTATTTTACAGGTAACTTTGTATTTATTTTAACCAGGTACAATAGCTATTAAATAGTTAAGAACTATTTAATAGCTAAAATAGTTAAAATAATTACAAAATTACCTGTAAAATAAATCCTAACCTAAGTTACAATTAAACCTAACACTACACTATCAATAAATTAATTAAATAAACTACCTACAATTACCTACAATTACCCTAACACTACACTATCAATCAATTAATTAAACACAATTCCTACAAATAAATACAATTAAATAAACTAGCTAAAGTACAAAAAATAAAAAAGAACTAAGTTACAAAAAATAAAAAAATATTTACAAACATAAGAAAAATATTACAACAATTTTAAACTAATTACACCTACTCTAAGCCCCCTAATAAAATAACAAAGCCCCCCAAAATAAAAAAATGCCCTACCCTATTCTAAATTACTAAAGTTCAAAGCTCTTTTACCTTACCAGCCCTGAACAGGGCACTTTGCAGGGCATGCCCCAAGAAATTCAGCTCTTTTGCCTGTAAAAAAAAACATACAATACCCAAGCCCCCCAACATTACAACCCACCACCCACATACCCCTAGTCTAACCCAAACCCCCCTTAAATAAACCTAACACTAAGCCCCTGAAGATCATCCTACCTTGTCTTCACCTCACCGGGTATCACACCGATCCGTCCAGAAGAGCTCCTCCGATGTCCTGATCCAAGCCCAAGCGGGGGGGCTGAAGAGGTCCATGATCAGGCTGAAGTCTTCATCCAAGCGGGGCAGAAGAGGTCTTCCATCCGATTGAAGTCTTCATCCAAGCGGCATCCATCCGGAGCGAAGCGGCAGCATCCTGAAGACCTCCGACGCGGATCAGCCAATCGGATTGAACTTGATTCTGATTGGCTGACTCCATCAGCCAATCAGAATATTCCTACCTTAATTCCGATTGGCTGATAGAATCCTATCAGCCAATCGGAATTCGAGGGACGCCATCTTGGATGACGTCATTTAAAGGAACCGTCATTCGTCGTTCAGTTGTCGGCCAGGATGGATGTTCCGCGTCGGAGGTCTTCAGGATCCTGCCGCTCCGCTCCGGATGGATGACCATAGAAGATCCCGCTTGGATGAAGACTTCAATCGGATGGAAGACCTCTTCTGCCCCGCTTGGATGAAGACTTCAGCCAGATCATGGACCTCTTCAGCCCCCCGCTTGGGCTTGGATCAGGACATCGGAGGAGCTCTTCTGGACAGATCGGTGAACCCGGTGAGGTGAAGACAAGGTAGGAAGATCTTCAGGGGCTTAGTGTTAGGTTTATTTAAGGGGGGTTTGGGTTAGATTAGGGGTATGTGGGTGGTGGGTTGTAATGTTGGGGGGCTTGGGTATTGTATGTTTTTCTTTACAGGCAAAGATTAGATTAGATTTGTTTTAGATTAGATTCGTTTTATTGTCATTGTACAAAGTAGGAAAACAGAGACAACGAAATTATATTTGAAAATCTAACCAATCCTATACACAGATAGCACTATAATGGTAAAAGCTAATAAATAGCAAAAAATTCAAGTGACTTGTGCAGAAAATTTCTATACCACAAAAGTAAGTACAATGTAAGTGTAATAAAGTGCAAGTGCAAAAGAAAATCAGTTCCATACAAAAAAGTATATATATGTGTAAAAAAAATATAATAAAATATTAGTCATCTTGCACACATATGTGTACATTTGCATTATATATGTGATGTGAATCATGAGTGTTTTATATGAATCATATGTGTATTTATATAATATATGTGTTATGTGAATATAAAGTGAGGTGAAAAAGAACCATTAACAGGATAATCAATAAATTAAATTAAAACCATTAATTTAGCACTTTCTTCAATATAATAAAAAGATCTAATCATCAGAAGGATAAAAAATTAAAAAAGGCTATGAGCATAAGAGAGATTTTTAAAAGTTATTATTTAGCAGAGTAATGGCTCTTGGGAAAAAACTATTCCGTAATCTAGCAGTTTTTCCTTTTAAGCTTCTATAACGTCTCCCAGATGGTAAAAGGGCAAATAGTCTGTTGCTAACATGGAAGGGATCATGAATAATTCGATAGGCCTTTAAAAGACTACGTCTGCTTTGAAGATCTTCAATGGTAGGTAACTGAGCACCTATGATATACTGGGCGGTTTTAACAACCCATTGCAGAGCTTTGCAATCAGAATTAGTACAGTTTCCATACCATACTGTAATACAGTTGGTGAGAATACTCTCAATAGTACAGCGATAAAAATTAATTAAAATCTGAGTAGATAAATTAACTTTTTTCAGTGTTCTTAAAAAATAGAGACGTTGTTGTGCTTTTTTCACTAAAATTGAGGTTTTCAAAGACCAAGTCAAATCCTCAGAGATGTGCGTGCCCAGAAACTTGAAACTTGGTACACGTTCAACCTCAGTTCCATTTATATGAATGGGCAATTGTAGACATCGATTTGATTTCCTAAAATCAATAATAATTTCTTTAGTTTTTTTAGTGTTTAGGTCCAGGTTGTTCTCAGCACACCAAATAGCCAGTTGCCTTATTTCTTCTCTATAAGCTGATTCATCGTTGTTACTGATCTGGCCTATCACAGTGGTGTCATCAGCAAACTTGATAATACTATTGGATACATACTTGATAATACTATTGGATACAAAAGAGCTGAACTTCTTGGGGCATGCCCCGCAAAGGGCCCTGTTCAGGGCTGGTAAGGTAAAAGAGCTTTGAACTTTAGTAATTTAGAATAGGGTAGGGCAAATTTTTTATTTTGGGGGGCTTTGTTATTTTATTAGGGGGCTTAGAGTAGGTGTAATTAGTTTAAAATTGTTGTAATATTTTTCTTATGTTTGTAAATATTTTTTTATTTTTTGTAACTTAGTTCTTTTTTATTTTTTGTACTTTAGCTAGTTTATTTAATATTTTGTATTTATTTGTAGGAATTGTATTTAATTGATTTATTGATAGTGTAGTGTTAGGTTAATTGTAGGTAATTGTAGGTAGTTTATTTAATTAATTTATTGATAGTGTAGTGTTAGGTTTAATTGTAACTTAGGTTAGGATTTATTTTACAGGTAATTTTGTAATTATTTTAACTATTTTAGCTATTAAATAGTTCTTAACTATTTAATAGCTATTGTACCTGGTTAAAATAAATACAAAGTTACCTGTAAAATAAATATTAATCCTAAAATAGCTATAATATAATTTTAATTTATATTGTAGCTATATTAGGATTTATTTTACAGGTAAGTATTTAGCTTTAAATAGGAATAATTTATTTAATAAGAGTTAATTTATTTTGTTAGATTTAAATTATATTTAACTTATGGGGGTGTTAGTGTTAGGGTTAGACTTAGCTTTAGGGGTTAATACATTTATTAGAATAGCTGTGAGCTCCAGTCGGAAGATTAGGGGTTAATGTTTGAAGTTAGGTGTCAGCGATGTTAGGGAGGGCAGATTAGGGGTTAATACTATTTATTATAGGGTTAGTGAGGCGGATTAGGGGTTAATAACTTTATAATAATAGCGGTGCGGTCCGCTCGGCAGATTAGGGGTTAATAAGTGTAGGCAGGTGGAGGCGATGTTGAGGGGGGCAGATTAGGGGTTAATAAATATAATATAGGGGTCGGCGGTGTTAGGGGCAGCAGATTAGGGGTACATAAGTATAATGTAGGTGGCGGCGCTTTGCGGTCGGCAGATTAGGGGTTAATTATTGTAGGTAGCTGGCTGCGACGTTGTGGGGGGCAGGTTAGGGGTTAATAAATATAATATAGGGGTCGGCGGTGTTAGGGGCAGCAGATTAGGGGTACATAAGTATAACGTAGGTGGCGGTCGGCAGATTAGGGGTTAAAAAAATTTAATCGAGTGTCGGCGATGTGGGGGGACCTCGGTTTAGGGGTACATAGGTAGTTTATGGGTGTTAGTGTACTTTAGAGTACAGTAGTCAAGAGCTTTATAAACCGGCGTTAGCCCAGAAAGCTCTTAACTACTGACTTTTTTTCCTGCGGCTGGAGTTTTGTCGTTAGATGTCTAACGCTCACTTCAGACACGACTCTAAATACCGGAGTTAGAAAGATCCCATTGAAAAGATAGGATACGCAATTGACGTAAGGGGATCTGCGGTATGGAAAAGTTGCGGCTGAAAAGTGAGCGTTAGACCCTTTTTTGAGTGACTCCAAATACCGGAGGTAGCCTAAAACCAGCGTTAGGAGCCTCTAACGCTGGTTTTCACGGCTAACGCCAAACTCCAAATCTAGGCCTTAGACTTTGAAGAGTACATCTAATCTGAATGCATTTTGACCACTAGAGGGCATTAGTTTTTGTGTTTCATATAGAAAACCTTGAGCTCATGCAGTATAGTTACCCTGGATTGATCAGTGATTGACTGAAATGCCGGTCTGTCAAAAGAATTGAAATAAGTGGTAATTTTTCAGAGGCATAGATTCAAGGTTAATAACAGAAGTAAAATGTGTATTTCTCTAAGTCTTGTTTTTCCAAACTTGATAATGCGTAAAAAAGTGTTTTCTTTGTAACCAACAATAATTAATGTTATGACTGTCCCTTTAAGCTGTGTTGTTGGCATCAAAACAGTGATATGTCATCATGTATAATTGTAATGGTCATTTTGTTTGAGATTAGGGAAACAGTTTGGACATCACATCACAGAAACCAATCAATGTAATCAACAAGGTTAGGTATGTGATGATGTGGTCTCCACACACTTGTAAAACACCCTCTGCAAACAATCTGCCTCCATGGACCCGGTCCCATAAAAGCAGATAATATACAGAGTGTGCTCCACAAGTGTAAGAAGACCACATCATCACATACCTATCCATTACACATTAAACAACTAAAAATATATATAAAAAATACTTCCTCTTCCTTCCCTTCTTCCTATGAGACTGAGGCTCTGGGGGGGGGGCAACTGCACCTTCCGATGAGTTCTCCTAGGAGATGTTTGGGGAAGAGGGGAAGGAGGAGTACTGGGATCACCCGGCTGAGGGCTGAGGAAGAGATTGAGGATGAGATGGAGGAGGGCCAGGAACAGATGGTCCAGCAGCAGATGGCCCAGGATCAGATGGTCCAGCAGCAGATGGGGCAGCAGCAGATGGTGCATTATGTGCCTCCCAGAGGACCTGCAATATATCCTTAAGAGTATTCAACATCTCTCTTTGGTCTTGGCAAATCTCTCTTTGGTCTTGGCGAATATCATTAATTGCTTCCATCAGCTGGACTCTGCTTTACGCCTGTCCCCTCCGGGAGGCACGCATCTCTTCTAGAAAATCTTTTAAGATCTGCAGCTCTGCTATCTCTGCTGGTATATCCTTCTGAGTAGCTGCTTATGCATGGCGGGCTGCTGGTGCAGGAGGGGCTGCTTCAGGGATCTCTTCTGCAGTGGAAGCTTCTTCAGAGGATAAGGCTACAGGGATGTCTTCCATGTCTCCCAGAGGTGGTGAGTCAACTGCACCACTCTCATACCTGGGTGAAGGAGGAGCCTGTGGTTGCTGTCCTGCCTCCTCCCCAAGCTCAGACTCTGTATATTGTAAAAAGAAAGAAATCGAGATATTAGCACAGTTACAAATCAAGATGTAAATGTTCTATTTGAAAGTATATTAATGAGGCTGCCTTTGTATTTCTATTGTAAGCAAAAACAATCAATACGATTTCCGCATTTTCCAAACCGTGATCTATATGGTCAATCTGAATGTGTTTTTGCATTTGTTTTCAGTCAGTTTAAATGCACACCTAATCTGTAGATTAGATACGAATGTGATGGCTTTTCGCAAGGTAATTGTGAATGCATTTACGTAATAATGTCTAAAAAAGCGTAATTGCGTTAATCACATCCTTAAATACATTTTTTATTTTTGATGTAAAGAGATTTTTAAATGAGCTTACCGGAAGATGAGAGTGGCAGGTTCCCGGTATTGAGTCCTCCGATACCGACTACGGCCACCTCGGAGATGCTGGGAAGCAGCATTTCTTCCCATCGGGAATATTCAACTATCATTTCTGGAAAGCTACCGGTCCCTGTTAAATAATGGTTCTCCCTTGAGAGCTTTCTTTTTAGTTCCATTTTGCAGTCCCGGTAGCGATGCTGTATAGACTTGACATCCCTGTTATGGACCCCCACTGCATTAACGGCATCCCTGATCTCCAGCCATAGTTTCCTCTTCTCCTTAGGGGTGGCCTTCTGAGCCTGCAGCCTCCTAGCCCTCTCCATATAAGCCTCTATAAGGGCCTCCTTCTCATCCATGGTATATCTCACCTCCCTACTCAGCTTGGCTTTCCCTTGTGATGTGAGCCTCTGTTTCCCGGACTGTGAAGCTCTACATTGCACGACACTGGGCCCAGCCACTTGTTCATCTTGAACAAAGTGGCCGGGTCCACCCACCGCTTCCTCTCCCCCTTCTTGTCCCCCTTCCTGTCCAGTTCCCCTCCCTCTCCCCTGACTAACCTCCTGCCTGACCTCCTCTATAATCTCTTCTCTAAACTGAATCCTGAGGAACTCGTAATAGTTCCAGGCTGATCTGCTCCCTATCCCCCCTCCCAACATACTCCAACAAAAATTGAATGTGCCCAAATGAAAGGGGGACAAAATAAATAACAAGCCATAAAAAGTGCAAAAAGTGTGTAAGGGATATAAATAAGAGGGTAAGGGGTATTAAACAGACAAAAATGTAGAAAAAGACTAAAATGAGGATATGTAAACAAAATCTAACTATGGGATGGGTATGGGCTGAAAGGGAATGGGGTATGGGCTTACAGGGAATGGGATGAAAGGGAATGGGGTATAGAGTGTAGTACAAGAGGGGATGGGATATGGAGTGTATGTAGTGTTATTGATAAGTGTATGTATGTATGTATGTATGTGTTGAATGTGTTTGCGTGTAAATGTGTTTATATAAGTATTCAGAAAAACCACTTGCACACTCACCCAAACAAACTCTCGCTCACTAACGCTCTCTCACTAACTCACTATCTTACACTACCACTTACTAACTCTAACACTAACTAACTCTCACACTAACACTAATTTACTATCTCACACTACCACTAACTAACTCTCACACTAACACTAACTCACTATCTCACACTACCACTAACTAACTCTCACAATAACACTAACTCACTCTCTCACACTAAAACTAACTCTCACAATAACAGTAACTCACTAAATCTCTCTAATCTCATAAAACCCTCCAGCAACACAGTCAACGAAGCCATGCTTATAGCGTGCTTATATTCTTTCTTTTTGGGCCCCAATTTATCAAAGGTGTTGCGGACCTGATCCGACACTGCGGATCAGGTCCGCAAGACCTCGCTAAATGCGGAGAGAAATACACTCTCCGCATTTAACTTTGCACCAGTAGCTCACAAGAGCTGCTGGTGCAACGCGCCCCCTGCTGACTCGCGGCCATTTGGCCGCCAGCAGGGAGGTGTCAATCAACCCGATCGTATTCAATCGGGTTGATTTCCAGCGATTCCTGTCCGCCTGCTCAGAGCAGGCGGACAGGGTTATGGAGCAGCGGTCTTTAGACCGCTGCTTCATAAGTTGTGTTTCTGGTGAGTCTGAAGACTCGCCAGAAACACGGCCCTTCAAGCTCCATATGGAGCTTGATAAATGGGCCTACAGGTATGTTTGTCCTCATGCAGTCTCTACTGCACATGATTGCATCTGACAAACATACCTGGCCTTTTATTATATAGGATATATGTCTGTAAATACATCTGTACACACCCATATATTTATATATATATATATATATATATATATATATATATATATATATATATATATATATATATATATATATATATTTATGTATAAGGTTAGATTACAAGTGGGTTACATTAATTCTGTAATCTCTAGAGTACCAGGCATTTAAACCCTAGACAAGACTGGGTGCAAAGCCATGTGGAAAATTACAGTTACCTGAGAGTGCTATTGAGCACCCAGGGCTAAGACTCGCCAGAAACACGGCCCTTCAAGCTCCATATGGAGCTTGATAAATGGGCCTACAGGTATGTTTGTCCTCATGCAGTCTCTACTGCACATGATTGCATCTGACAAACATACCTGGCCTTTTATTATATAGGATATATGTCTGTAAATACATCTGTACACACCCATATATTTATATATATATATATATATATATATATATATATATTTATGTATAAGGTTAGATTACAAGTGGGTTACATTAATTCTGTAATCTCTAGAGTACCAGGCATTTAAACCCTAGACAAGACTGGGTGCAAAGCCATGTGGAAAATTACAGTTACCTGAGAGTGCTATTGAGCACCCAGGGCTGTGCATTTTGCATAGTCATGTGACATGTACCTGGTCCAGTCTGAGAGTGTAGTCAACTTCTGTGTTTTGTATGTATCATGGGAGATTACATAAACTTGTGCATCCTTGGGAGGTTACCAGTTTGTTTGAGTGCTTGCATTCGGCAAGTTTTGCATTAGAGGCTATGCGGTGCTAACGAGCAGTTTATGCTCACCGCTCACTTACAGACAGCGCTGGTATTACGGGTTTTTACAAACCAGACAAGAAGTGAGCATTGAGCAAAATTTTTCATCATTACCGCACTCCAATACCAGCGCTGCTTACATTAGTGGTGAGCTGGTGTAACGTGCTTGTGCACGATTTCCCCATAGGAATCAACGGGGAGAGCCGGCTGAAAAAAAGTCGCAGCTCCATTGATTCCTATGGGGAAATAAAATTTATGTCTACACCTAACAACTTAACATGAACACCAAGTCTAAACACCCCTAATCTAAACACTTATTAACCCCTAATCTGCCACCCCCGACATCCCCAACACCTACATTATAATTATTAACCCCTAATCTGCCACTCCGGACACCGCCGCCACCTACATTATACTTATGAACCCCTCATCTGCTGCCCCCGACATCGCTGACACCTACATTACATTTAGTAACCCCTAATCTGCTGCCCCCAATGTCGCTGCCACTATAATAAACATATTAACCCCTAAACGCACTCCCGCCTCGCAAACATTACTTAAATATTAACCCCTAATATGCTGGCCCTAACATCGACGCCACCTACCTACATTTATTAACCCCTAATCTGCTGCCCCCAACATCGCCGCCGCTATATTAAAGTTATTAACCCCTAAACCTAAGCCTAACCCTAAACCTAACACCTCCTAACTTAAATATAATTAAAAGAAATCTAAATAAAATTACTATAATTAACTAAATTATTCCTATTTAAAACTAAATACTTACCTATAAAATAAACCATAAGATAGCTACAGTATAACTAATAGTTACATTGTAGCTATTTTAGGATTTATTTTTATTTTACAGGCAAGTTTCTATTTATTTTAACTAGGTAGAATAGTTATTAAATAGTTATTAACTATTTAATAACTAACTAGCTAAAATAAATACAAAAGTACCTGTAAAATAAAACCTAACCTTAGTTACAATTTCACCTAACAATACACTATAATTAAATTATTTCAATAAATTAAATACAATTAAATTAAATTATCTAAAGTACAAACCCCCCCACTAAATTACAGAAAATAATAAACAAATTACAAGATTTTTTAACTAATTACTCCTAATCTAATCCCCTTAACAAAATAAAAAAGCCCCCCAAAATAAAAAAGCCCTACACTACCTTAAATTACAAATAGCCCTTAAAAGCGCCTTTTGCGGGGCATTGCCCCAAAGTAATCAGCTCTTTTACCTGTAAATTTTTTTTACAAATCCCCCTCCAACATTAAAACCCACCACCCACACAACCAACCCTACTCTAAAACCCACCAATACCCCTTAAAAAAAAACCTTACACTAACCCCTTGAAGATCACCTTACCGGGAGAAGTCTTCATCCAAGCCGGGCGAAGTGGTCCTCCAGACGGGCAGAAGTCTTCATCCAGACGGCATCTTCTATCTTCATCCATCAGGCGCGGAGCGGGTCCATCTTCAAGACATCTGACATGGAGCATCCTCTTCTAACGACGGCTAAGACTGAATGAAGGTTCCATTAAATTGACATCATCCAAGATGGTGTCCCTTCAATTCCGATTGGCTGATAGAATTCTATCAGCCAATCGAAATTAAGGTAGAAAAAATCCTATTGGCTGATGCAATCAGCCAATAGGATTGAACTTCAATACTATTGGCTGATCCAATCAGCCAATAGGATTGAGTTGGCATTCTATTGGCTGTTCCAATCAGCCAATAGAATGCCAGCTCAATCCTATTGGCTGATTGCATCAGCCAATAGGATTTTTTCTACCTTAATTCCGATTGGCTGATAGAATTCTATCAGCCAATCGGAATTGAAGGGATGCCATCTTGGATGACGTCACTTAAATGAACCGTCATTTAGTAAGAAGACTTCGTTGGAAGAGGATGCTCCGCGCCGGATGTCTTGAAGATGGATAAGCTCCGTGCCGGATGGATGAAGATAGAAGATGCCGTCTGGATGAAGACCGTCTGCCCGTCTGGAGGACTACTTCGCCGGCTTGGAGGAAGACTTCTCTCGGCTTTGTTGAGGACTTTGGTCCGGTTGGATCAATACTTCTCCCTGTAAGGTGATCTTCAAGGGGTTAGTGTTAGTTTTTTTAAGGGGGTATTGGGTGTGTTTTAGAGTAGGGTTGGTTGTGTGGGTGGTGGGTACAGGTAAAAGAGCTGATTACTTTGGGGCAATGCCCCGCAAAAGGCCCTTTTAAGCGCTATTTGTAATTTACTGTAGCGTAGGGCTTTTTTTATTTTGGGGGGCTTTTTTATTTTGTTAAGGGGATTAGATTAGGTGTAATTAGTTTAAAAATCTTGTAATTTGTTTATTATTTTCTGTAATTTTAGTGTTTGTGTTTTTTGTACTTTAGTTATATTGTAGCTATCTTACGGCTAGATTTAGAGCTCTGCGGCCAAAGGGGTGCGTTAGCTACACATGCTTTTTTTCCCCTGCACCTTTAAATACCGCTGGTATTTAGAGTTCACAGAATGGCTGCGTTAGGCTCCAAAAAAGGGAGCGTAGAGCATATTTACCGCCACTGCAACTCTAAATACCAGCGTTGCTTACGGACGCGGCCAGCTTAAAAAACGTGCTCGTGCACGATTCCCCCATAGAAAACAATGGGGCCGTTTGAGTTGAAAAAAAAACCTAACACCTGCAAAAAAGCAGCGTTCAGCTCCTAACGCAGCCCCATTGTTTACTATGGGGAAACACTTCCTATGTCTGCACCAGTGACGTGCAGTGACGTCAGAGGCTGGTGAGGCAGTGGCTAGGATACGCCTTCATTCTTTAGATATCCTTTGTTGAAGAAATAGCAATGCACATGGGTGAGCCAATCACATGAGGTATCTATGTGCAGCCACCAATCAGCAGCTACTGAGCATATTTAGATATGATTTTCAACAAAGGACATCAAAAGAATGAAGAAAATTAGATATTAGATGTAAATTGGAAAGTTATTTAAATTTGCATATGGGTTTCATATGGGTTTCATGTCCCTTTAAATGGTGTCTTGGAAAACTGGTCAACTTAGTAAACATCTGATTTTAGTCTAAAAGGATTGTAACAGAAACTCTTGCCAGATAACACAATGCTTGCTCTGATTATGAGATCTAGAAATCCATGCCCATTAAAATATGTTTAAAACATACTTTTTACTTTACTGCTTCAAATTATGCTTATAGATTCTTTCATTACATAAGGGATGAGAGTCAGAGGGGGAGGAAGAGAGACAGAGAGAGAGAAAGAGACCATGGGGGAGAACAACACATAAGGAGAGAGATGGATAGATAGAGAGAGACACACACACACACACACACACACACACAGAAGGGGGGGGACCACTGCATTTTAAAGTAATAAAACAGCAGAGCTACAGAGAGTTCAGAAAATTTGTCTATAATTTAGTGTGAAGTAAAGAGGCAAGCTGCTAAGTTAGTGGGTGTAAAGTAAACAAAATACAAAAACGACCCTGCTGTAAAAGAGTAAAAAAACACTAAACCACATTCATTAAATTATCATTTTCACTAACAGAATCCCTTTCAGTTAAATCTTACTTTAATAAGATGTAGCTGAAACACTGCTCTCTGTGCCTCTTTTCCTGCTCTGTAAGGATTCAGGAAGTGACAGTGGCACATTCCACTGCACTTAGAGGGGAAGAACAGAACTCTCTTTTTCACTTTAGCAAAAGCTGGCAGGTTCACAGGACAGCAACAAAATTTATGAAAGTTGTTTTTTTTCCGTTTTTGTTTTGTTTTATATGATTTAACATCCAGCCCCAACCCTATGTTCCACTTACTAATGCCTCTCGCTGGATTGGTTCAGCCCAAATAGGACTGCCTCAAATAAAGCACTTATGGGCCATGCAATGATCTTAACCACTTTCATCCAGCAGATGGCGCAGCATGTTGTGTAATGGTGGGCAGACCTGCTTGTGCCTCTCCATTGCACAACATATAGCTATGAGAAAAAAAAATGCTGGGGAAAAAAAATTACAATTTTGTTTTTTTAAAGCCAATAAAAAAATATATATTTTTGCCCATATGAGAGGTGAAGCACTGCCTCACCAGCCTCTAGTGACTGCACATCACTGGTCTGCACCTAACACCCTAACATGTACCCTGAGTCTAAACACCCCTAACCTTAAACTTATTAACCCCTAATCTGCCGCCCCCGCTATCGCTGACACCTACATTTTTTTTTAACCCCTAATCTGCCGCTCCATATACCGCCGCAACCTACATTATACCTATGTACCCCTAATCTGCTGCCCCTAACACCGCCGACCCCTATATTATATTTATTAACCCCTAATCTGCCCCCCCACAACGTCGCCGCCAGCTACCTACAATAATTAACCCCTAATCTGCCGATCGGATCTCGCCGCTAGTCTAATAAATGGATTAACCCCTAAAGATAAGTCTAACCCTAACACTAACACCCCCCTAAGTTAAATATAATTTAAATCTAACGAAATAAATTAACTCTTATTAAATAACTTATTCCTATTTAAAGCTAAATACTTACCTGTAAAATAAACCCTAATATAGCTACAATATAAATTATAATTATATTGTAGCTAGTTTAGGATTAATATTTATTTTACAGGTAACTTTGTAATTATTTTAAACAGGTACAATAGCTATTAAATAGTTAATAACTATTCAATAGCTAAAATAGTTAAAATAATTACAAAATTACCTGTAAAATAAATCCTAACCTAAGTTACAATTAAACCTAACACTACACTATCAATAAATTAAATAAACTACCTACAATTACCTACAATTAAACCTAACACTACACTTTCAATAAATTAATTAAATAAAATACCTACAAATAACTACAATGAAATAAACTAACTAAAGTACAAAAAATAAAAAAGAACTAAGTTACAAAAAATAAAAAAATATTTACAAACATTAGAAAAATATTACAACAATTTTAAACTAATTACACCTACTCTAAGCCCCCTAATAAAATAACAAAGCCCCCAAAAATAAAAAAATGCCCTACCCTATTCTAAATTAAAAAAGTTCACAGCTCTTTTACCTTACCAGCCCTGAAAAGGGCCCTTTGCGGGAAATGCCCCAAAGAATTCAGCTCTTTTGCCTGTAAAAAAAACCCCATACAATACCCCCCCCAACATCACAACCCACCACCCACATACCCCTAATCTAACCCAAACCCCCCTTAAATAAACCTAACACTAAGCCCCTGAAGATCTCCCTACCTTGTCTTCACCTCATCATCGGGATGAAGTCTTCTATCAAGCCGCATCTTCAATCTTCTTTCTTCCGGAGCGGAGCAGAGCCATCTTCTTCCCAGCTGACGCAGATCCAACCTCTTTAAGCGACGCCTACTCGCCGAATGATGGTTCCTTTAAATTACGTCATCCAAGATGGCGTCCCTCGAATTCCGATTGGCTGATAGGATTCTATCAGCCAATCGGAATTAAGGTAGGAATATTCTGATTGGCTGATGGAATCAGCCAATCAGATTTAAGTTCAATCCGATTGGCTGATCCAATCAGCCAATCAGATTGAGCTTGCATTCTATTGGCTGATCGGAACAGCCAATAGAATGCGAGCTCAATCTGATTCGCTGATTGGATCAGCCAATCGGATCCTACCTTAATTCCGATTGGCTGATAGAATCCTATCAGCCAATCGGAATTCGAGGGACGCCATCTTGGATGACGTCATTTAAAGGAACCGTCATTCGGTGAGTAGGCGTCGCTTGAAGAGGTTGGTTCCGCGTCGGCTGGGAAGAAGATGGCTCTGCTCCGGAAGAAAGAAGATTGAAGATGCGGCTTGATAGAAGACTTCATCCCGATGATGGACTTCCGACTTCAGCCCGATGATGGAGTTCTTCAGCCGCCGCTTGGATCAAGACTTCGGACCCTCTTCTGGACCGATCGCTGAACCCGGTGAGGTGAAGACAAGGTAGGGAGATCTTGAGGGGCTTAGTGTTAGGTTTATTTAATGGGGGTTTGGGTTAGATTAGGGGTATGTGGGTGGTGGGTTGTAATGTTGTGGGGGGTATTGTATGTTTTTTTTTTTTTTACAGGCAACAGAGCTGAATTCTTTGGGGCCCGTTTCAGGGCTGGTAAGGTAAAAGAGCTTTGAACTTTTTTAATTTAGAATAGGATATTGCATTTTTTTATTTTGTGGGTCTTTGTTATTTTATTAGGGGGCTTAGAGTAGGTGTAATTAGTTTAAAATCGTTGTAATATTTTTTTATTTTTTGTAACTTAGTTCTTTTTTATTTCTTGTACTTTAGTTAGTTTATTTCATTGTAGTTATTTGTAGGTATTTTATTTAATTAATGTATTGATAGTGTAGTGTTAGGTTTAATTGTAGGTAATTGTAGGTATTTTATTTAATTAATTTATTGATAGTGTAGTGTTTAATTGTAACTTAGGTTAGGATTTATTTTACAAGTAATTTTGTAATTATTTTAACTAGGTAACTATTAAATAGTTATGAACTATTTAATAGCTATTGTACCTGGTTAAAATAATTACAAAGTTGCCTGTAAAATAAATATTAATCCTAAAATAGCTACAATATAATTATAATTTATATTGTAGCTATATTAGGGTTTATTTTACTGGTAAGTATATAGCTTTAAATAGGAATAATTTATTTAATAAGAGTTAATTTATTTCGTTAGATTTAAATTATATTTAATTTAGGGGGGTGTTAGTGTTAGGGTTAGACTTAGCTTTAGGGGTTAAAACATTTATTATAGTAGCGGTGAACTCCGGTCGGCAGATTAGGGGTTAATGCTTGAAGTTAGGTGTCGGCAATGTTAGGGTGGGCAGATTAGGAGTTAATACTATTTATTATAGGGTTATTGAGGCGGGAGTGAGGCGGATTAGGGGTTAATAACTTTATTATAATAGCGGCGCGGTCCGGTCGGCAGATTAGGGGTTAATAAGTGTAGGCAGGTGGAGGCGACGTTGAGGGGGGCAGATTAGGGGTTAATAAATATAATATAGGGGTCGGCAGTGTTAGGGGCAGCAGATTAAGGGCACATAAGTATAATTTAACTTGCGGCGGCGTGCAGACGGCAGATTAGGGGTTAAAAAATTTAATTAGAGTGGCGGCCAATTGGGGGGACCTCGGTTTAGGGGTACATAGGTAGTTTATGGGTGTTAGTGTACTTTAGAGCACAGTAGTTAAGAGCTTTATAAACCGGCATTAGCCCAGAAAGCTCTTAACTACTGACTTTTTTCTAACGCTCACTTCAGCCAAGAATCTAAATACCTGCGTTAGAAAGATCCCATTGAGAAGATAGGATACGCAAATGGCGTAGGGGGATCTGCGGTATGGAAAAGTCGCTACTGCAAAGTGAGCGTTAGACCCTTTCCTGACTGACTCCAAATACCAGAGGGCGGTAAAAACCAGCGTTAGGAGCCTCTAACGCTGGTTTTGATGGCTACCGCCCAACTCTAAATCTAGCCTTTAGGGTTTATTTTATAGGTAAGTATTTAGTTTTAAATAGGAATAATTTAGTTAATGATAGTTATTTTTATTTAGATTTATTTAAATTATATTTAAGTTAGGGGGTGTTAGGGGTTAATAACTTTAATATAGTGGCAGCGACGTTGGGGCGGCGGTTTAGAGGTTAATATATTTATTATAGTGGCGGTGATGTCTGGTTCAGCAGATTAGTGGTTAAAAATTGTATTTTAGTGTTTGCGATGTGGGGGGGCCTCAGTTTAGGGATTAATAGGTAGTTTATGGATGTTAGTGTACTTTTTAGCACTTTAGTTAAGAGTTTTATGCTACGGCGTTGTAGTAAAACTCTTAGCTACTGATTTTACAATGCGATACCAGTCTTGACAGGAGTGGGTCTACCGCTCACTTTTTCTCAGACTCGTAATACTGGCACTATGCAAGTCCCATTGAAAAAATAGGATACGCAATTTACGTATGTGGATTTGCGGTATTTCCAAGTCTGGCCAAAAAAGTGAGCGGTACACCTGTACCTGCAAGACTCGTTATACCAGTGGGCATTAAAAAGCAGCGTTAGGACATCGCAATCTAGCCGATTGTTTGACTATATTAGAGACCCAGGATGGGGAGAGACCCTGACTTGGTTCCTAGGCTTGATCCATTTGTATGTATGTATGTATGTATGTATATATGTGTGTGTGTGTATCAATATCATATATGTATGTGTATTTTTATGTATATATCTATATACCTATCTCAGTCTGTATGTATGTAAGTATATGTGTATGTATTTATTTTTATGCATATCTCTATGTAGTTATCCATGTATGTGTGAATATATGTATTTATGTTTATTTGTGTGTGTCTGTGCAGTGTTTTAAGCTAATATTTCAATAGAAAAACATAGATTAATAGTAAGTGAAGAACCCTACTATTTAACCTTCAGTTTAGTGCACCTTCAGCTTAGTGCTGGTACAATAATAATGTTGCCATTTTCTCAAGGTTGGTCTCCAAGTTGTACTGTGTCTAGAGCCCAACAAAGCCACCTCACCTTTTCTCTGCTCCTGAACTTCTCTAATAAATAACTTAAAATAAAAGGCTATCTAGCAAAAGACCCCAAAATACCACTTCAGTTTATTTTTTCCTTTTGATTGCATGCCATAAATCTATTTCTGAGATACACACTGGTTTGCCTTATATAGCCACATAAGTATGGTTGGATTTACTGAACACATTCCTATAGTGGATAGATTACAACATTTCATTGGAATGCAGCTGGATCTATCTTGCTACAATGGAAACTAAAATAGTTGACCTGAGTTTTTCAGTGTGCCCCCATAGAAGCGTGCCCATAACATCTGATCTCCAAAAGTTAGTGCGCCTTAAAACTTAACTCAAACACTAATATATTACTTTCAACTTGGAATATTAGGGAAAAATTGAGAGTTTTTATTTAACTTCAGCAATGTTAGTGCTTAACAGTGCTAGTGTTGTTGTGCTTAAATAGTTTTCTAGCCCAGAATAATGTATTGTTATTATTTATTTATTTTCTACATTAAGAGAGTTTGGGTTAGTGTAAGATTATTTATACTTTACCAAAATGAGTTATGCCACATTCTACTGAAATCAGACTTCTCATAGGTTATTACCAACTTCTATAATGCACAAGACAAAATATTTACCTGTCCTGAACAACATTATATTTTTCAGTTTTTTTTATTTACCTTAAAAGCTTGAAAAACCTTTTTCAGATTAGGTCCATCAACAGAAATATTCTTAATTTTCATGAAAGAAAGCATGTCATGTAACGAATAAGCCAGTGCATATACAGCCCTGTAAACAGCATATGTAATCCTATGGGTATCAGATAGTGAGTCAAAGTTTTTAAGAATCTCATTTTCAGTACAAATTGTTGTTTGACGCCATCTTTCCCTATACATGCTATTATTTAAAGGTAGACATTTAAATGTAGAATACCAAAAACTAGCTGTGAATATATTATCTGGTAATGTAGAAGGATAGTTATTGTAAAGAAAGTCGTTGAAACCTGGGATCTCTCCTTTACGTATTGAAATATAAAATAAAAAGGTCTTTTCAACTATACCCAATGGTAGAAAAGAACCATATATGGAGTTAGTTGTTATCCATACTTTTGAATATATCTGAAAGGCATATGCTGAAAATATCATTTCAGCAAGGCTGAAGCTATTTGTGAATGCAATGATGATTTTGGTAGATGAGATTTTCATTGTTTGGAAAATGTTTATGACATCTGCACTATCTTTGTAAAGTATTGTGTATTCAATGCATATTCCATTTGTTAGCAGCTCATTTTTCATCTCTTGCCCGGCTCTTTCATAACTTTCATCGCCACCTATAACAAGACCAACCCAAGTCCAACCAAAGTGATAGAGAAGCTGACTGATTCCTTTGAACACTGTATGTTCACTAGATATAGTTCGATAAAATGATGGAAATAATAACTTATTGTCAAAGACTCGATCTTGGGCTCCATAACTTACCTAAAAAAGAAATTTGGCACTGGCAGTTATAAAATATACAAAAATGTATGAAAGAGGCATGAGAATAATATAATTATATTAATACATTGTATGAAGCCACAAGGCAATAATATGTGTGTGTGTGTGTGTGTATGTATGTATGTATGTATGTATGTATATATATATATATATATATATATATATATATATATAGTCCAAAAGCCGGTATGATTAAAAAACTTTCTTTATTCCAAAACTAATTAAAACATGGCTCACAAATGTAATAAAACAAAGGCACAGACTTGGACAGACTAGTCTGATGCGTTTCGGCCCCAAGTGGCCTTATTCATAGAATCTAATTGTCTCTAACACCTGGGAGATTTTATACACCTCCTCACAATCTGATTGGTAGTCCCAGCACATGCTCTAATACCTGTCCCTGGAGTTAAAGATATCGCACTCCCTACCCCTAAGGATATTCGCATCAAGTTGTAGCTCAATATCTATTGAGTGCTGGAACCCTATGTACTATTATCCTATTTATGTTGAAAAATTCTGACAAATACATATAAATAGTATGGTACTCAAATAGTGTGTTCTTAGTATATTTTACAGATGCATATGATGCTAACTAAAGCTGATTAATTATGTCAATTTATTACTTGACTACTTCCAATATATACATATATATATATATTTGTTAATGTATTTACCGATACATAGTAATCAGTAATAATATATTCAGAAGTTTGCATGTGGATAAACATAGTAATCCTATGTATAATAAATCTCTATAATCCAGTCGCCATATATACAACCAAAAAATGCAATGTTACATTTATATGCAGAGAGGTGATAAGGTCATTGGTTTTAACTGATAGCTACTTACTTTCTATACTCTAAAATCTCGATCCATGGATCAATGTGGCTTCACTAAGTAAGAAATATATTTGAGTATTAAGAAATAAATAAATAAATGATAACCTCTTATGGAAAAGCTGACTATATAGGGATTGCCAGTAGTTAATTAGATCCCCCTCAATATTCATACCTAGTAGCCTACGTGTGTGTAATTTAAAAATCCAGAATGCTTACTTTTTGTATAATTCTGTGATTCAGCTGCCACCCCTAGGTTTAGAAGAGATTAGATCTATAACCATCCAGGTGAATGTCTTTACATTGCCTTCATGTTCATAAATAAAGTGTTTTGATGCACCTGTTACCATCCTGCCTCTTTATATGTCATTCAGATGTTCACGTATCCTGACCCGGGTCTCCCGTGTCGTACCCCAACATATTGTTTTTCACTCAAGGTACAGGTTATCATATACACTGCGTATTCTGATCGACAATTGGTACAGAAGTTACAATCAAAAACCTGTTGTATATAGAGTGACTGAAACACCTTGCTTGTCAATGTATGATTACATGCTATGCAGCTATGTGTTCCGCACTTAAAATTACCTTTACAGGTAAGCCAGCTGCTCTGTTTCTTAGGTTTTCTTAATGCACTGGGTGAAACCAGATTCCCTATTGTTATATTCCTTTTAGAGACAAAACAGCAACCCTTATTTATAACATTTTTGAGCAATTCATCTGCTTTAAGGATAGGTAGATTTCTCTTAATGATATTACACGCTTCCGAATATTTATTGGAATAAGTGGTAATAAAAGAAATCTCACTTCTCTGTTTGTTATTTACACTCTTTCTACTCAATTTGGGTTTTAATTAGGTGTGTTCTCTGTATTTTCAGGACCTCCATATATGCCTTTCTGATTGGCCCATCTGGGTATCCCCTGGCTTTAAGTTTACTCCATAATATGTCCTGCTTTCAGCCAGAAACTCTTCCTCTTCCGAGCAGTTCCTCTTAATTCTTATGAACTGCCCCTTAGCCACTCCATAGTTCATGTGGCGAGGATGGCATTAGTGGTAATTTGTTTGACATATAGTGATGAAATCACTCTTTTTTCCATTGTATCGCCTTCCAATTCTACGTCAAGGTAAGCCACCTTGTATGTATTGTATACAGCAGTAAATTGGAGACCCTCTCTATTATGGTTTAAAAAATCCACACACTGATGATATTCAGATTCAGTCCCTGACCATACCAGTAAGAGGTCATCAATGTACCGCTTGTATGCAATGACGTAGGTGTCACTAAGAGCGGCAAAGTAATTATGACATTCCTGCACTTATCATTGGTTGATTTATATATTACCTTAGTGGATCGATTTATAGCCACTACATAATTTAAAGAAGAAATTTGTTATTTTAGACACTGTGGGACTATAACTAGAGCCTATACGCTTTGATTAAGCACAAATAATAGACAATTACTCCCAAATAACCAAAACTTAGGAGTGGGATACTAAAGATAATTGTCATAATCATGGCCACAAACAATTTTTATTCATTGTTGTCCCTGGAGGAATTAGAAAAAAGCAGACCAACACTTAAAGACACATTTAACCCTGATAAGGAGATTAAAGAAATATCAGAGGTGTTTTTGCTTATGGAAAGAGCATTGATAAAAGAATACCAAGTTTGGTGGGATAAGAGATCTTGGAAAAATATGTGGACATTAAAATGACACCATGAGGCCTGATGGTAATATATGATGCCTTTTTGCAAGAATGGAATGACATACTTACTGAGTGTTACATAAGGCTAATGCATTTAATCATTAGACATAAGGAACAGAAACTTAAATAAGCCAGAAAGCAAAAAGAACTCATTCAAAAGGACTTAAACCAGTTTTTGGATCATAGTCATTATGAGAAGCTAGATAATCTACTGAGACAAACTGTGGATAATATGAAGAGGGACATAGATAAATTGAAGTTCCGGAAGTTCTCTAGGGATTCTGAGGACTATACCAA
Source organism: Bombina bombina (assembly GCF_027579735.1). Classification (NCBI taxonomy): domain Eukaryota; kingdom Metazoa; phylum Chordata; class Amphibia; order Anura; family Bombinatoridae; genus Bombina; species Bombina bombina. The sequence continues at coordinate 136,034,170 of NC_069506.1, forward strand.
TAACAGAGTCTATCAAATTAAGCCACAACAGAATAGGAGGAATAGATGACAAAGATGACAGAGAAGAGGAGATGACACTGATTTAAAAGATCATACTAGCTAACAAAGTATGTCGGTCAAGAAGCAAGTAACCTTTTCAGATACTGATCCCGACTCCAATTATGAAGATGTCCAAGATTTTGTGGACTTTATGACCAGTGGCCCCTCATCTAATGAGGCTGGGCCTAATTATGACACTGATGATGGGCCTGTGGTAGGCTTATAGCTCCCAATAATAGCCCATCCTTTACCTACCACTGCTAATGGTGGAATACTTAAACAAAATGTTAAATATACCCACAGAAATATATATGTCAGGGCCTTGGGGAGTGAAACCAATCCCAAACATGGTATATACACAGAAAAGCAACAGATTTTTAACGAGGCAGGGGCTGGACATGGAGGAGGGGGAAGAGGAGGGAAAAACTAATCCCAGTCATTACAAGGGGGTCAACAGCCCTTGAATCAGAGAGAACGATATACACTCAGGAGAGGCAAGCACAACATATACAAAGTCTAAAGGTTATTAATCTATCCTCAGCTAAACTTGGTGAACAAGAATTGGAAGTTCTGAAACTAGGGTTGAACTACGTTACCTCCACTGACTTTAATGTGTTTGAAACATTAATAGATGTGAACAAGTTTATTCGACACTTAACTCTAAAAAAAAAAAAATTCTATTGAAAATATAGAGCAACAGAATAGCCAAACACCAAGTCAGGTAGAGAGAACGGTAGCTCATGATCACTTTCTTGTAGATGATGCAACAGATTTTCTATCTCTATATCAATTAGAGCGAGATAGTAATGAATTAGTTAACACCAAGAGTTCACATACTGGCTATAAGCCTAAAACAATTTCTTTCATGTAATTGGCAAGAGTCCATGAGCTAGTGACGGATGGTATATACAATCCTACCAGGAGGGGCAAAGTTTCCCAAACCTCAAAATGCCTATAAATACACCCCTCACCACACCCACAATTCAGTTTTACAAACTTTGCTTCCTATGGAGGTGGTGAAGTAAGTTTCTGCTAAGATTTCTACGTTGACATGCGCTTCACAGCATTTTGAAGCCCGATTCATGTCAGAGGGATGTGAAGGGAGTATCACCTATTGGATGCAATGGTTTTCCTCAAGGGAGATCTATTTCATAGGTTCTCTGTTATTGGTCGTAGAGATTAGTGATGTCGCAAACATAAAAATTTGGGTTCGCGAACGGCGAATGCGAACTTCCGCAAAAGTTTACGAACGAGCGAACCGGGCGAACCGCCATTGACATCAATAGGCAGGCAAATTTTATAACCCACAGGGACTCTTTCTGGCCACAATAGTGATGGAAAAGTTGTTTCAAGGGTACTAACACCTGGACTGTGGCATGCCGGAGGGGGATCCATGGCAAAACTCCCATGGAAAATTACATAGTTGATGCAGAGTCTGGTTTTAATCCATAAAGAGCATAAATCATTGACCCCCAAAATCTGTTACACATCTACAACAACCAAAAAACAACCATGCTACATAGTTTCTAAATTTTGTCCTGAGTTTAGAAATACCCAATGTTAACATGTTCTTTGCTATTTTTGCAAGTTATAGGGAAATAAATACAAGAAGCACTATTTCAAAACCACTTTTTTTCAAAATGAGCGCTAGTTACATTGGAACCCTGATATCTGTCAGGAATACCTGAAAATCCCTTGACATGTATATATTTTTTTTAGAAGACATCCCAAAGTATTGATCTAGGCCCATTTTGGTATATTTCATGCCACCATTTCACCGCCAAATGCGATCAAATAAAAAAAAATTGTTCACTTTTTCACAAACTTTAGGTTTCTCACAGAAATTATTTACAAACAACTTATGCAATTATGGCATAAATAGTTGTAAATGCTTCTCTGGGATCCCCTTTGTTCAGATTTTTTTTTTTTTTTTTATATCTTTATTTCTTGTTTGCCATACAAAATGTAATTCAATTATAATTCCACAAGTAATATAACATATATTCATATTACAATAAATAATAATTCTTTAACAAATATTTCGTTAAATAATAATTCTTTAACGAATATTTGTGATTCCAAGTGATACATATATCCGTTAATCTGTCAGAGAGGAATTTTCACATCACACTTAGAATTCCTATATTACAATCATCGTACTAATTATGGCAATTTTTCATAAATAAACTAAAAACCTAAATGACAAAAAAAAAAAACAACCTCCCCTTCTTCACCTATCACCTCATCGTCCTGTTATAAAGAATATTGCTCATTTGTAATAGCCAGCTCAATATAATCCGTACCCATAAACGGCGCAATTAATTGTCTCTGAGTTTCTATTGAGAAGCTCTTAATTATTATTCCCCATTTATAAAGGAAACTTCTAACTAGAGATTCTGAATTCACAGATATATCGAATTGTTCCATAATTCATTGATTTTGGAGTTTTTGAATAAATTCCTTTGTTCAGAAATAGCAGACTTATATGGCTTTGGCGTTGCTTTTTGGTAATTAGAAGGCTGCTAAATGCCACTGTGCACCACACGTGTTTTATGCCCAGCAGTGAAGGGGTTAATTAGGGAGCATGTAGGGAACTTGTAGAGTTAATTTTAGCTTAAGTGTAGTGTAGTAGACAACCCAAACTATTGATCTAGGCCCATTTTGGTATATTTAATGCCACCATTTCACCGCCAAATGCGATCAAATAAAATAAAAAAATAAATTTTTTCGCAATTTTAGGTTTCTCACTGAAATTATTTACAAACAGCTTGTGCAATTATGGCACAAATGGTTGTAAATGCTTCTCTGGGATCCCCTTTGTTCAGAAATAGCAGACATATATGACGTTGGCGTTGCTTTCTGGTAATTAGAAGGCTGCTAAATGCTGCTGCCCATCACACATGTATTATGGCTAGCAGTGAAGGGGTTAATTAGGTAGTTTGTAGGGAGCTTGCAGGGTTAATTTTAGCTTTAGTGTAGAGATCAGCCTCCCGCCTGACACATCAGACCCCCTGATCCCTCCCAAACAGCTCCCTTCCCTCCCCCACCCCACAATTGTAGTGTAGCTTACCCCCCCCACAGACCAACCCCCACCACCTGCCACACCAGATATGAGTGGTGGCACTGGGCAAGTGGGCACAGTATACGCTGTGAGCCTGACACACACGCTGGCAGGCAGGCAACTGCAATTAGATTACACAGGAAAAAAAAAAAAAAGCAGACTGATGTTCTAGCCCTAAAAAGGGCTTTTTGGGGTGCTCTTCTTACAGCAGAGATCAGATGAGTCCTTCAGGACTGTAGTGGACACTGAATACACTAGCCTAGCTATCGATTTCCCTATTAAATCAGCAGCAGCTACACTGTCCCTCCTCTCACTAAGAATGCAGCTTTCGAATGAATCTAAAATGGATGCTGTCCAGGAGGTGGGAGGGTCTGGGAGGGAGGGTCTGCTGCTGATTGGCTGTAATGTGTCTTCTGACTGTGAGGTACAGGGTCAAAGTTTACTCAATGATGATGAATAGGGGGCGGATCGAACATCGCATATGTTCGCCCGCCGCAGCGAACACGAACATGCTATGTTCGCTGGGAACTATTCGCTGGCGAACTATTCGCGACATCACTAAAGATTTATCTCCTACCTCCCTTTTCAGATCGACAATATACTCTCATATACCATTACCTCTACTGATAACTGTTTCAGTACTGGTTTGGCTATCTGCTATATGTGGATGGGTGTCTTTCAGTAAGTATGTTTTTATTTATTAAGACAACTTAGCTATGGTTTGGCACTTTATGCATTAATATAAAGTTCTAAATATATGTATTGTACTTATATTTGCCATGAGTCAGGTTCATGTATTTCCTTTTTGCAGACTGTCAGTTTCATATTTGGGAAAAATAAAATATTAAGAATCTTTTTTTTACCTGGGGTTTAAATTGACTACATTTTTCTTGCAAATTGCGGGCAGGATTAGGCCCGCGTGTGCGCCAAATGCTAGACTTTATTGCGTCAATTTTTTGCCGCGAAAGTATGTCCTTTGACGCAAGTTCGTCATTTCCGGCGTCATAGTTGACGCCGAGTTCCTTACACAAGGTTGCGTCGTTAGTGACGCGAGTGTACGGACGTTGTTGGGGCCAAATTTTTTTTCATTATTTTATCACCCCATTGCTTTTTGCCTCTTGCCTTTTTCTATGTCAGAGGGCTATGCTATTTGCATTTTTTCCCATTCCTGAAACTGTCATGTAAGGAAATTGATAATTTTGCTTTATATGTTGTTTTTTCTTTTACATTTTGCAAGATGTCTCAATCTGATCCTGTCTCAGAAGTATCTGTTGGAACTTTGCTGCCTGATATCGGTTCTACCAAAGCTAAGTGGATTTGTTGTAAACTTGTGGAGATTATATCTCCGAATGTCATTTGTAATATTTGTCATGATAAACTTTTACATGCAGATAATGTGTCCATCAGTAATAGTACATTGCCGGTTGCAGTTCCTTCAACTTCTAATGTACATGATATACCTATGAATTTTAAAGAATTTGTTACTGATTCTATTCAGAAGGCTCTGTCTGCTTTTACGCCTTCTAATAAACGTAAAAGGTCTTTTAAAACTTCTCATAAGGTTGATGAAATTTCAAATGACCGACAACATAATGAATTATCCTCCTCTGATGAGGATCTATCTGATTCAGAAGATCCTTCCTCAGATATTAACACTGACAAATCTATTATTTATTTAAAATGGAGTATATTCGTTCTTTGTTAAAAGAAGTGTTAATTACTTTGGATATTGAGGAAACTAGTCCTCTTGACAAATTCTCAGCTAGATTTGGAGTTTGGCGGCCAAGGGGGTGCGTTAGCTACGCAGGCTTTTTTCTGGTCGCATCATAAAAATAACTCTGGTATCGAGAGTCCAAAAAAATGCTGCGTTAGGCTCCAAAAAAGGAGCGTAGAGCATTTTTAACGCAAATGCAACTCTCGATACCAGAGTTGCTTACGGACGCGGCCAGCTTCAAAAACGTGCTCGTGCACGATTCCCCCATAGGAAACAATGGGGCTGTTTGAGCTGAAAAAAAACCTAAAACCTGCAAAAAAGCCGCGTTCAGCTCCTAACGCAGCCCCATTGTTTCCTATGGGGAAACACTTCCTACGTCTGCACCTAACACTCTAACATGTACCCCGAGTCTAAACACCCCTAACCTTACACTTATTAACCCCTAATCTGCCGCCCCCGCTATCGCTGACCCCTGCATTATATTATTAACCCCTAATCTGCCGCTCCGTAAACCGCCGCAACTTACATTATCCCTATGTACCCCTAATCTGCTGCCCCTAACACCGCCGACCCCTATATTATATTTATTAACCCCTAATCTGCCCCCCTCAACGTCGCCGACACCTGCCTACACTTATTAACCCCTAATCTGCCGAGCGGACCTGAGCGCTACTATAATAAAGTTATTAACCCCTAATCCGCCTCACTAACCCTATCATAAATAGTATTAACCCCTAATCTGCCCTCCCTAACATCGCCGACACCTAACTTCAATTATTAACCCCTAATCTGCCGACCGGAGCTCACCGCTACTATAATAAATGGATTAACCCCTAAAGCTAAGTCTAACCCTAACACTAACACCCCCCCTAACTTAAATATAATTTACATCTAATGAAATTAATTATCTCTTATTAAATAAATTATTCCTATTTAAAGCTAAATACTTACCTGTAAAATAAATCCTAATATAGCTACAATATAAATTATAATTATATTGTAGCTATTTTAGGATTAATATTTATTTTACAGCCAACTTTGTATTTATTTTAACCAGGTACAATAGCTATTAAATAGTTAAGAACTATTTAATAGTTACAAAGTTAAAATAATAACAAAATTACCTGTAAAATAAATCCTAACCTAAGTTATAATTAAACCTAACACTACCCTATCAATAAATTAATTAAATAAAATACCTACAATTACCTACAATAAAACCTAACACTACACTATCAATAAATAAATTAAATACAATTCCTACAAATAACTACAATGAAATAAACTAACTAAAACTGATCGGAACAGCCAATAGAATGCAAGCTCAATCTGATTGGCTGATTGGATCAGCCAATCGGATTGAACTTGATTCTGATTGGCTGATTCCATCAGCCAATCAGAATATTCTTACCTTAATTCCGATTGGCTGATAGAATCCTATCAGCCAATCGGAATTCGAGGGACGCCATCTTGGATGACGTCCCTTTAAGGAACCGTCATTCGTCGGGAGACGCCGAAAGAAGAGGATGGATCCGCGTCGGCTGCTTCAAGATGGACCCGCTCCGCACCGGATGGAAGAAGATAGAAGATGCCGCTTGGATGAAGATGTTTGCCGGTCCGGATGTCCTCTTCTTGCCGGATAGGAGGAAGACTTTGGAGCCTCTTCTGGACCTCTTCAGCACCGGATGCCAGGACGGATCGGTGATACCTGTTGAGGTGAAGACAAGGTAGGAAGATCTTCAGGGGCTTAGTGTTAGGTTTATTTAAGGGGGGTTTGGGTTAGATTAGGGGTATGTGGGTGGTGGGTTGTAATGTTGGGGGGGGTATTGTATGTTTTTTTTTACAGGCAAAAGAGCTGATTTTCTTGGGGCATGCCCCGCAAAGGGCCCTGTTCAGGGCTGGTAAGGTAAAAGAGCTTTCAACTTTATTAATTTAGAATAGGGTAGGGCATTTTTTTATTTTGGGGGTCTTTGTTATTTTATTAGGGGGCTTAGAGTAGGTGTAATTAGTTTAAAATTGTTGTAATATTTTTCTGATGTTTGTAAATATTTTTTTATTTTTTGTAACTTAGTTCTTTTTTATTTTTTGTACTTTAGTTAGTTTATTTCATTGTAGTTATTTGTAGGAATTGTATTTAATTTATTTATTGATAGTGTAGTGTTAGGTTTTATTGTAGGTAATTGTAGGTATTTTATTTAATTAATTTATTGATAGGGTAGTGTTAAGTTTAATTATAACTTAGGTTAGGATTTATTTTACAGGTAATTTTGTTATTATTTTAACTAGGTAACTATTAAATAGTTCTTAACTATTTAATAGCTATTGTACCTGGTTAAAATAAATACAAAGTTGCCTGTAAAATAAATATTAATCCTAAAATAGCTACAATATAATTATAATTTATATTGTAGCTATATTAGGATTTATTTTACAGGTAAGTATTTAGCTTTAAATAGGAATAATTTATTTAATAAGAGATAATTAATTTCGTTAGATGTAAATTATATTTAAGTTAGGGGGGTGTTAGTGTTAGGGTTAGACTTAGCTTTAGGGGTTAATCCATTTATTATAGTAGCGGTGAGCTCCGGTCGGCAGATTAGGGGTTAATAATTGAAGTTAGGTGTCGGCGATGTTAGGGAGGGCAGATTAGGGGTTAATACTATTTATGATAGGGTTAGTGAGGCGGATTAGGGGTTAATAACTTTATTATAGTAGCGGTGCGGTCCGGTCGGCAGATTAGGGGTTAATTATTGTAAGTAGCTGGCGGCGACGTTGTGGGGGGCAGGTTAGGGGTTAATAAATATAATATAGGGGTCGGCGGGGTTAGGGGCAGCAGATTAGGGGTACATAGGGGATAATTTAGCTGGCGGCGCTTTGCGGTCGGCAGATTAGGGGTTAAAAAAAACGAGTGGCGGCGATGTGGGGGGACCTCAGTTTAGGGGTACATAGGTAGTTTATGGGTGTTAGTGTACTTTAGGGTACAGTAGTTAAGAGCTTTATGAACCGGCGTTAGCCCAGAAAGCTCTTAACTCCTGCTTTTTTTCTGCGGCTGGAGTTTTGTCGTTAGAGCTCTAACGCTCACTTCAGAAACGACTCTAAATACCGGAGTTAGGAAGATCCCATTGAAAAGATAGGATACGTAATTTACGTAAGGGGATCTGCGGTATTGAAAAGTCGCGGCTGAAAAGTGAGCGTTAGACCCTATTTTGAGTGACTCCAAATACCGGCGGTAGCCTAAAACCAGCGTTAGGAGCCTCTAACGCTGGTTTTCACGGCTACCGCCAAACTCTAAATCTAGGCCTCTGTTTTTAAACCTCCTGTAGTTACTCCAGAGGTTTTTCCTATTCCTGATGCTATTTCTGATATGATTTCTTAGGAATGGAATAAGCAGGGTGCTTCTTTTATTCCTTCTTCAAGGTTTAAAAATTTGTATCCTTTACCAGCAATTTCAATAGAGTTTTGGGAAAAGATCCCCAAAGTTGATGGTTCTATTTCTACTCTTGCTAAACATACCACTATTCCTATGGAAGATAGTACTTCTTTTAAAGATCCTTTAGATAGGAAACTTTGAATCTTATCTAAGGAAAGCTGCATAAACTTTTTGGTTGGAGAATTTAGCGCAACAAGAATTGGATTCTGAATTAACTAGCATTGTTCGCCTACTGCAAAATGCTAATCATTTTATTTGTGATGCCATTTTTGATATTATCAAAATTGATGTTAGATCCATGTCTTTAGCTATTTTAGCTAGAAGAGCTTTGTGGCTTAAATCTTGGAATGCTGATATGACATCTAAATCTAGATTGCTATCTCTTTCTTTCCAAGGTAATAATTTATTTGGTTCTCAGTTGGATTCTATTATTTCAACTGTTACTGGGGGGAAGGGAGTTTTTTGCCTCAGGATAAATGACCTAAGGGTAAATCTAAGGCTTCTAACCGTTTTCGTTCCTTTCGTAAAAGTAAGGAACAAAAACCTAATCCTTCCCCCAAGGAATCTTTTTCCAATTGGAAGCCTTCCTCAAAATGGAATAAATCCAATCCATTTAAGAAACCAAAGTCAGCCCCTAAGTCCGCATGAAGGTGCGGCCCTCATTCCAGCTCAGCTGGTAGGGGGCAGATTAAGGTTTTTCAAGGATGTTTGGATAAATTTTGTCCAAAATCAATGGATTCAGAGCATTGTCTCTCAGGGATATCGAATAGGATTCAGAGTAAGACCTCCTGTGAGAAGATTTTTTCTCTCACGCATCCCAGCAAATCCAGTAAAGGCTCAAGCTTTCCTGAAGTGTGTTTCAGACCTGGTGTTTTCAGGGGTAATCATGCCAGTTCCTTTTCAGGAACAGAGTCTGGGGTTTTATTCAAATCTATTCATTGTCCCAAAGAAGGAAAATTCATTCAGACCAGTTCTGGATCTGAAAATTTTGAATCGTTATGTAAGAGTACCAACTTTTAAGATGGTAACTATAAGGACTATTCTGCCTTTTGTTCAGCAAGGACATTATATTTCCACAATAGACTAGCAGGATGCATACCTTCATATTCAGTTTCATCCAGATCATTATCAGTTCCTGAGATTCTCTTTTCTAGACAAGAATTACCAATTTGTTGCTCTTCCATTTGGCCTAGCAACAGCTCCAAGAATCTTTTCAAAGGTTTTTGGTGCCCTGCTCTCTGTAACCAGAGAGCAGAGTATTGTGGTGTTTCCTTATTTGGACGATATTTGGTACTAGCTCAGTCTTTATGTTCTGCAGAATCTCACACAAATCAACTAGTGTTGTTTCTTCGAAAACATGGTTGGAGGATCAATTTACCAAAAAGTTTCTTGATTCCTCAGACAAGAGTCACCTTTTTAGGCTTCCAGATAGATTCAGTGTCCATGACTCTGTCTCTAACAGACAAGAGATGTTTAAAATTGGTTGCAGCCTGTCGCACCTTCAGTCTCAGTCATTCCCTTCAGTGGCTATGTGCATGAAAGTTTTAGGTCTCATGACTGCAGCATCCGACGCAATTCCCATTCGTTTTCACATGAGACCTCTCCAGCTTTGTATGCTGAATCAATGGTGCAGGGATTATGCAAATATATCACAATTAATATCCTTAAATCTCAATGTTTGACACTCTCTGATGTGGTGGTTAAATCACCAGCGTTTAGTTCAAAGGGCTTCTTTTGTTCGGCCAACCTGGACTGTGATCACAACAGATGCAAGTCTTTCAGGTTGGGGAGCTGTTTGGGGATATCAATATTTTAGAACTCTGTGCAATTCTCAGTGCTCTTCAGTTTGTTTTCAGACAGACAATATCACAACAGTGGCATATGTCAATCATCAGGGTCGGACTCACAGTCCCCAATCTATAAAAGAAGTATCTTGGATACTTGCTTGGGCGGAATCCAGCTCCTGTCTAATTTCTGCGCTGCATATCCCAGGTGTAGACAATTGGGAGGCGGATTATCTCAGCCGTCAGACTTTACATCCGGGGGAGTGGTCCCTCTATCCAGATGTGTTTTCTCAGATTGTTCAGATGTGGGGTCTTCCAGAGATAGATCTGATGGCCTCTCATCTAAACAAGAAACTTCCCAGATACCTGTCCAGGTCCAGGGATTTTCAGGCGGAAGCAGTGGATGCATTGACACTTCCTTGGTGTTATCAACCTGCTTATATTTTCCCGCCTCTAGTTATTATTCCAAGAGTGATCTCCAAAATCATCATGGAACAATCATTTGTGTTGCTGGTTGCTCCAGCATGGCCTCACAGGTTTTGGTATGCGCATCTTGTTCGGATGTCCAGTTGCCAACCTTGGCCACTTCCGTTAATACTAATCAGTTTAGCTTTGCTAGGCTGAATCATTCATTTCTAATGTTCAAATACAGAATTCCCACACTGAGTGAAATTCCCTAGCTTTATATGTATACCACAATTAAATTGTCTGGAACACACCTGGGCTGGGTGGTGTGCATTAACCAAAGGAGGGGGTTTGGTCAACTCCCTATTCAAGAAATACAAAAAGAGGGTTTTTGGTTAAGCACACCACAAAGACTGTTTATATCTTAACACACATATTGTGGGAGTGCTACCAAAGTGACCAAAACAATTACAAAACAACAAAAAAGTATTGGTGCACATCCAACCACTTAAGTCCACATATTTATAGAATATTTATATATACTTCTGTCTGCTAAATATACTTAGTTCAAATTAGATTGGGATAAACATCTCACAGAAATTCTTATTGACATATTTATGCTGCAAAAAGTTTTGCCTATTAAATATGCTTTTACATTTTTTAAATAAAGATGGGATCTTAGTCACACAATATGATCATATTCTGCTATGCATAAATATAAGTCAATAAGAATTTCTGTGAAATGTTTATCCCAATCTTATTTGAACTAAGTAAGTATATTTAGCAGACAGAAGTATATATAAATATGCTATAAATATGTGGACTTAAGTGGTTGGATGTGCACCAATACTTTTTTGTTGTTTTGTAATTGTTTTGGTCACTTTGGTAGCACTCCCACAATATGTGTGTTAAGATATAAACAGTCTTTGTGTGTGTTTAACAAAAACCCCTCTTTTTGTATTTCTTGAATAGGGAGTTGACCAAATCCCCTCCTTTGGTTAATGCACACCACCCAGCCCAGGTGTGTTCCAGACAATTTAATTGTGGTATACATATAAAGCTAGGGAATTTCACTCAGTGTGGTAATTCTGTATTTGAACATTAGAAATGAATGATTCAGCCTAGCAAAGCTAAACTGATTAGTGTTAGGACCAGTCTATTGTGGGACACCTTGTAAGTGGTGACTGGCTTAGCAGAATATGATCATATTGTGTGACTAAGATCCCATCTTTATTTAAAAAATGTAAAAGCATATTTAATAGGCAAAACTTTTTGCAGCATAAATAAAAGTCAATAAGAATTTCTGTGAGATGTTATCCCAATCTTATTTGAACTAAGTAAGTATATTTAGCAGACAGAAGTATATATAAATATGCTATAAATATGTGGACTTAAGTGGTTGGATGTGCACCAATACTTTTTTGTTGTTTTGTAATTGTTTTGGTCACTTTGGTAGCACTCCCACAATATGTGTGTTAAGATATAAACAGTCTTTGTGGTGTGCTTAACCAAAAACCCTCTTTTTGTATCACTTCCGTTAAGGCCAGACCTATTGTCTCAAGGTCCGTTTTTCCATCAGTATCTCAAATCATTAAATTGAAGTGTGGAAATTGAACGCCTAGTGCTAAGTCATAGAGGTTTCTATGACTCAGTGATTAATACTATGTTACAAGCTTGTAAATCTGTCTCTAGGAAGATTTATTCTCGAGTTTGGAAGACTTACATTTCATGGTGTTTTTCTCATAAATTCTCTTGGCATTCTTTTAGAATTCCTAGAATTTTACAGTTTCTTCAAGATGGTTTGAATAAGGGTTTGTCTGCAAGCTCCTTAAAGGGACAAATCTCTGCTCTTTCTGTTTTATTTCACAGAAAGATTGCTAAACTTCCTGATATTCATTGTTTTGTACAGGCTTTGGTTCATATCAAGCCTGTAATTAAATCAATCTCTCCTCCTTGGAGTGTTAATTTGGTTTTGAGGGCTTTACAGGCTCCTCCATTTGAGCCTATGCATTCTTTGGACATTAAACTACTTTCTTGCAAAGTGTTGTTCCTTTTGGCCATCTCTAATGCTAGAAGAGTTTCTGAGCTATCTGCTCTTTCTTGTGAATCTCCTTTTCTGATTTTTCATCAGGATAAGGCGGTTTTGTGGACTTCATTTAAATTTTTACCTAAGGTTGTGAATTCTAACAATATTAGTAGAGAAATTGCTGTCCCTTCTTTGTGTCCTAATCCTAAGAATTCTTTGGAAAGATCCTTACATTCTTTGGATGTGGTGAGAGCTTTGAAATATTATGTTGAAGCTACTAAAGATTTCAGGAAGACTTCTAGTATATTTGTTATATTTTCTGGTTCTAGGAAAGGTCAGAAGGCTTCTGCTATTTCCTTGGCTTCTGGGTTAAAGCTTTTGATTCATCAAGCTTATTTGGAGTCGGGTTAGGTCCCGCCTCAGAGAATTACAGCTCATTCTACTAGATCCGTATTCACTTTGTGGGCTTTTAAGAATGAAGCTTCAGTTGATCAGATTTGCAAAGCAGCAACTTGGTCCTCTTTGCATACATTTACTAAATTCTACCGTTTTGATGTATTTGCTTCTTCAGAAGCAGTTTTTGGTAGAAAAATTCTTCAGGCAGCTGTTTCAGCTTGATTCTTCTGCTGATGTTTTAAGTTTTTCTTGTTATTAAAGAATACATTTATAATTTGGGTTGTGGATTTTTTTTCAGTGGAAAATGGCTGTTTTTTATTTTTATCCCTCCCTCTCTAGTGACTCTTGAGTGGAGTTCCACATCTTGGGTATTGATATCCCATATGTCACTAGCTCATGGACTCTTGCCAATAACATGAAAGAAAACATAATTTATGTAAGAATTTACCTGATAAATTGATTTCTTTCATATTGGCAAGAGTCCATGAGGTCCACCCTTTTTATGGTGGTTATGATTTTTTTGTATAAAGCACAATTATTTCCAAATTCCTTTGTTGATGATTTTTACTCCTTTCTTTATCACCCCACTACTTGGCTATTCATTAAACTGAATGTGGGTGTGGTGAGGGGTGTATTTATAGGCATTTTGAGATTTGGGAAACTTTTCCCCTCCTGGTAGGATTGTATATCCCATACGTCACTAGCTCATGGACTCTTGCCAATATGAAATAAATTAATTTATCAACTAAATTCTTACATAAATTATGTTTTTTTACCCTATCCAAAATAGGGGACATATATTAGAACAATTTCACAAAAGAGTGGAAGAGGATTAAGTGAAACTTAATTCAGAGGGCAAAACATATAGGGAGAATCTTACAACCCAACAAAAGGAGAGAGAAGACATAGTGATTAAGAATTTGGATAAAGGAGGGTCCTCCTATATCCAAGAAGCATTTAGACAGCTAGAGGATAGATAGGTCTATATAATACTCACAGGTAACCCTGCATTGATTTATGGGAGAGAGCTCAGAAATTTGTTAAATGATGGGATGGAGATGGGAGTGATTGACCAAGTAACCTTTGAGTATCTGTTTGTGGAAGAACCGGTAACACCAATCTTCCACCATTTACCAAAGGTCCACAAGTCTATTAAGGACGTCAAAGGGTGTCCGATTGTATCAGGGATTGGATCATTGTTTGAAAATCTTTCAAACTGTATAGAATCCCTGCTACAACCCAATTGTTTGGAAACTACCATCCTTCTTAAAAGATACTAAACGTCTGCTTATCTTGACTGACTGAGGGTCTTATATGGAATGACAACTACAGCTGGCTCACTATAGATTTGGTAGGTCTATATTCGGCCATACCACATAAAGAAGGGTAGGAAGCCATGGAATTCATGCTTCAAATGTTTAGTAATTATGATGATAATTTAAAAGCCTTTATACTGAGGACATTGCAATTTTTGCTGACACATAATTATTTTGAATTTAATGGTGTATTCTATCTGCAGAGACATGGGACAGCTATGGGGGGCAACATTTGCCCCAGCTTTTGCCAACATCTATATGTTGCACGTCTATGCAGGTGCTAATCATTATAGAGAATCTGTCATTGCATACAAGCGGTACATTGAGGACCTCTTACTGGTATGGTCAGGGACTGAATCTGAATTTCATCAGTTTGTGGATTTTTTTAAACCCTAATAGAGTGGGTCTCCAATTTACTGCTGTATACAATAAATACAAGGTGGCTTACCTTGACATAGAATTGGAAGGCGACACTTTATGTCAAACCAATAACCATGAATGCCCTGCTCCATGCCAGGAGCTGTCATCCTTGCCACATGAACTATGGAGTGGCTAAGGGGCAGTTCATAAGAATTAAGAGGAACTTCTCAGAAGAGGAAGAGTTTCTGGCTGCAAGCAGGGTATTATGGAGTAAACTTAAAAGCAGTGGTTACCCAGATGGGCCAATCAGAAAGGCATATATGAAGGTCCTAAAAATACAGAGAACAGACCTACTTAAACCCAAACTGAGTAGAAAGAGTGTAAATAACAAACAGACAGTGAGATTTATTTTATTACCACTTATTCCAACCAATATAGGGAAGTGTGTAATACCATTAAGAGAAATCTACCTATCCTTAAAGCAAATTAATTACTCAAGAATGTTATAGATAAGGGTTGCCATTTTGTCTCTAAAAGGAATATAACAATAGGGAATCTGGTTTCAACCAGTGCATTAAGAAAACCTAAGAAACAGAACAGCTGGCTTACCTGTAAAGGTAATTTTAAGTGCGGAACACATAGCTGCATAGCATGTAATCATACATTGACAAGCAAGGTGTTTCAGTCACTCTATACACAACAGGTTTTTGATTGTAACTTCTGTACCAATTGTCAATCAGAATATGCAGTGTATATGATAACCTGTACCTCGTGAGAAAAACAATATGTAGGGGGTACGACACGGGAGACCCGGGTCAGGATACGTGAACATCTGAATGACATAGAGAGAGGCAGGATGGTAACAGGTGCAACAAAACACTTTTGGCTAGATTACGAGTTGTGCGGTAGGCTGAAAAAACAGCATTAACAGGTCCTAACGCTGGTTTTTCACCACCGCTGGTATTACTAGTCTTGCAGGTTAAGGGGCACCGCAAACTTTTTTGCCTTACCGCAAACCGACTTACGTAAACTTCGTAAAGTCTTTTTTCTATGGGACTTCCATAGAGCCGGTATTACGAGTCTGTCCTGGGAGGCCAAAAAGTAATCGGTGCACCCTCTACCTCCAAGATCCCCAACGCATTTTAAAGTCAGTAGTTATGAGTTTTACACTACAACGTCGTAGCATAAAACTCATAACTAAAGTGCTAAAAAGTACACTAACACCCATAAACTACCTATTAACCCCTAAACCGAGGCCCTCCCGCATCGCAAACACTATAATAACAATTTTAACCCCTAATCTGCCACTCCGGACATCACCACCACTAGAATAAACATATTTACCCCTAAACCGCCGCACTCCCGCCTCTCAAACACTAGTTAAATATTATAAACCCCTAATCTGCTGCCCCTAACATCACCGCTACCTACATTATACTTATTAACCCCTAATGTTCCGCTCCGGACATCGCAGCAACCTACATTATATTTATTAACCCCTAATCTGCTGCCCCCAACATCGCCGCCACCTACCTACGTTTATTAACCCCTAATCTGCCGTCCCCAACGTCACCGCCACTATATTAAATTTATTAACCCCTAAACCTAAGTCTAACCCTAACACCTCCTAACTTAAATATAATTTAAATAAATCTAAATAAAATTACTATCATTAGCTACATTATTCCTATTTAAAACTAAATACTTACCTATAAAATAAACCCTAAGCTAGCTACAATATAACTAATAGTTACATTATAGCTAGCTTAGGGTTTATTTTTATTTTACAGGCAAGTTTGTATGTATTTTAACTAGGTAGACTAGTTATTAACTATTTAATAACTACCTAGCTAAAATAAATACAAATTTACCTGTAAAATAAAACATAACCTAAGTTACAATAACACCTAACTTTACACTATAATTAAATACAATTACCTACGTTAAATACAATTATATAAATTAAATTAAATTAGCTAAATCACAAAAATAAACACTAAATTACAGAAAATAAAAAACAAATTACAGATCTTTAAACTAATTACACCTAATCTAATAGCCCTAACAAAATAAAAAAGCCCCCCCCCCCCAAATAAAAAAACCCTATCCTAAACTAAACTACCAATAGTCCTTAAAAAGGCCTTTTGCAGGGCATTGCCCCAAAGAAATCGGCTCTTTTTCCTGTGAAAAAAATACAAACACCCCCTCCAACAGTAAAACCCACCACCCACACAACCAACCCCCCAAATAAAATACTAACTAAAAAAAAACAAGAAAAAGAGAAACTTGGATAACCCAGCATTTATCACACAATATAATTCGGAACATAAACATATCAGATAAATTTTGAATAATTATTGGCCTATAATCCTGAAAGATCCGTATCTCAAAAATATCCTTGACAATAATCCAAGATTGGTGTTTCGTAAAGCACCGACTCTTAATTAAAAGTTAGCCCCTAGCAAGGTGGTAATAGCAAAATGGACAAATATATGTAAGAAAAATCTTTCCCATTCAAATAAGAGCAAAATAGGATCTTATAGATGCTACAAAAGTAGATGTTATATGTGTCAATATATAGCGCATGGGAGTAAGTCAGTAGTATGCCATGCCACAGGAGAAACTATAGCTCTAAAGAGCCATATTAACTGTGGCAATAATTTTGTTATTTACGTTTTGACCTGCATATGTGGCCTGCAATACTTGGGCCGCACCTGGAGGACAATCTGCACTAGATGGAGCAAGCACTGGAGAAATATTAAACAACGCTCCATGAAACATAGCGTCTCTAGACATAGCATAATACAACACAATGGGTGTCACCACAGCTTTAAAATGACTCCTCTTGAAAATGTCCCTAGTGCTGTGGGCTATAATAGATATACCCGTCTGCGCCAGAGGGAAAACATATTGGATATATCAATTCCAATCTTTGTTTCCCTCTGGCCTAAACAAAGTTCTAGATTTAGCAGCTTTTTGATTGGCATTGTTGATTTTTTGGGTACTCTTTCTTATCAAGTAGCACCAGCATTTCTCTCTCCCATTTATAAATCTTTGGACTAATGCCCCTTCTGGACAAGAGTCCCAGTATGAACCAAATAATAGATCTACATAATAATTTATTGATCTATACTTGAAGAACTTCATAAGTTCATTTATGACTACTTAATTGTGTCATACATCACTCCTCTTCCACGGATGTGCATACTATGAGGTCAAACAAGTTAATGGTACATTCAATAGTATTTTTTCCCATCAGGGTGAGATGTACTGCATTATAAAGTTGACAATTGGGCTTATGTGATACATTGCAGATTGTTAGATACACGACACTTATATTTTGTAACACATAGCATACTACTTCACAAGCACATAGCGTAATAATACACTTGCAACATCAAGTAGAATTTTTTTGTGATCAACGGGTCACATACAGGGATTAATGTCTTTATAGAGGGCATTACTGAAACAATTTTATTTTTGTTTAAAAACATTTATAAAATTATTTACACGTTGGCTAATAGTATGAATTATTCATATTTATTATTTACAAGTTCATAAGCATACACGCATAGTAATTATTTAGTATAAGCACACAAGTTAATAATACAATTGCACTATCACATGTTTTCTTAGTTTAGATGACACATATAGGTATAGATTGAGACAAGCTCATACAGTATTAAATTGCCAAAAACTATTGAGATAAAATAATGCAATATATATATATATATATATATATATATATATATATATAATAACAAGATAGATAATATTAAGCACTTTTTAGTGATCACTGATTGTATTTAGAGGTTTATTTGGGAGAAATTGAGAGATGGCCTTTTGGTTATATATAATATTAACATAAACATCGCAATAACGGATATTACTAACAGTATTAACATACTGTAGTGATCCTATGAGCCTCTTGTGGTGTTATGCTTATGATGCCCGGGTTGATCATTTTCGTACATTTGATCTCAAATATCAATAACACTGTGCCTGTTACTAAAGAGGAACGTAATGATCATCTAATTGGCTGTTTGTAGTCATGTGTACCGATAATGCTCTGACACTGTTTGAGCCCCATTGGTTTGCGGTCACGTGCACCAATGATGTTCTGACATTGTTTGAGTCCCATTGATTGGACCATTGGCACATAGGTGAACAATTGATAGCTCAATTACAGACCAATGTAAGGATAAGAACCTGCTTATGATTGGCTGTCATAACCCGTTCAGAAAGTGTAGGAAATGAGGATTGGCTATTAACCATTGGGGTGTCGAAGTAGTAGCAGAATATGTTATGGTTCATTTGTAGATTGAAGACACAAAGTGTTGATCGATCATAATAGAAAAATACCATTGAGGAACTGAATACACATATAACAATGGACACCATGAAGGTAAAAGTAGTAAAATAATAACACCAAGCGATAATGGTTCACAAACAGGATGCGCTTTTAAAACAAAGGTAAAATCAGTAATACTAAATGATAATGGCTCAAAATTGAATGATCTATAGAAAAACTGAACACCTACCTAATGTTGGATGTTAAATAGAATGTGATCTTGTAACAAAGGTAAAATGAGTAAAACCACAACATATGTTTAAAAAAAAGAAAGTAATAATGTATTCACAAATAACTAACGAGTAGATTATGAGTTTTGCGGTATGAGTGAAAAAGCAGCGTTAAGGCTCTTTCACTACCGCTGGTAGTTTAGGGGCACTGCGCACTTTTTTGACCTTAACGCAAGTAATTACTGCAACTTTCAAAAGGTCCTTTTTCAATAGGACTTCTTTTGCGCCAGTATTACGAGTCTGCCTGGGAGGCCAAAAAGTAAATGGTACAGCCTAAAATTTCAAGATCCATACAGTAAACTGAAAGTCAGTAGTTATGAGTTTTGCGCAATAAATCTGTAGCATAAAACTCATAACTAAAGTGCTAAAAAGTACACTAAAACCCATAAACTACCTATTAACCCCTAAGCCGAGGCCCTCCCGCATCACAAACACTAAAATAAAATTTTAACCCCTAATCTGCCGCTCCGGACATCGGCACCACTATAATAAACATATTAACCTCTAAACCGCCACACTCCCGCATCGCAAACACTAGTTAAATATTATTAACCCCTAATCTGCCGACCCCTACGTCGCCGCCACTGTACTAAATTTATTAACCCCTAAACCTAAGCATAACCCTAACACCCCCCTAACTTAAATATAATTAAAATAAATCTAAATAAAACCTACTATCATTACCTAAATAATTCCTATTTAAAACTAAATACTTACCTGTAAAATAAACCCTTAGCTAGCTACAATATAACTAATAGTTACATTGTATCTAGCTTAGGGTTTATTTTTATTTCATAGGCAAGTTTGTATTTCTTTTAACTAGGTAGAATAGTTAGTAAATAGCTATTAACTATTTAATAACTACCTAGCTAGAATAAATAAAAATGTACCTGTAAAATAAAACCTAACCTGTCTTACACTAACACCAAACCTTACACTACAATTAAATTAATTACCTAAATTAAATACAATTACCTAAATTAAAAAATCAAAAACTAAATTACACAAAATAAAAAAATTAATTATCAGATATTTAAACTAATTACACCTAATCTAATAGCCCTATCAAAATAAAAAAGCCCCCAAAATAAAAAAACCCTAGCCTAAACTAAACTACCAATATCCCTTAAAAAGGCCTTTTGCGGGGCATTGCCCCAAATAAATCAGCTCTTTTACTTGTAAAAAAAATACAAACAACCCCCAACAGTAAAACCCACCACCCACACAACCAACCCCCCAAATAAAATCCTAACTAAAAAAATGTAAGCTCCTTATTGCCCTGAAAAGGGCATTTGGATGGGCATTGCCCTTAAAAGGGCATTTAGCTCTTTTTTTTAAGTGCCCAAACCCCTAATCTAAAAATAAAACCCATCCAATAAATGCTTAAAAAAGCCTAACACTAACCCCCGAAGATCCACTTACAGTTTTTGAAGGACCGACATCTATCCTTAACGAAGCGGCAGAAGTCCTCATCGAAGCTCATGTTTTGCCTGATAACACAGTTTTTTTTAAAACCTGAAATACCAGCGCTGAAGGGAAGTGAGCGGTGACAATAACTTGCAAGTTAGTACCGCACCCCTTTTAAAGCAAAACTCGTAATCTAGCTGTAATATATTTAGTATTATTTTAAATGGTGACTGATATGGTTGCAATTTAGGTTCAACAAATATAATGATATATTTTGAATATTCTAATAGGATTTCTTATGTATAAGAATAATGTGGGTTTGTTTGTTTTGAATAATGTATAACATGTGCTTGTTGGACATGCCCCCTATGGGCGTTGTTCCTTAATTAATTGTTTACTGGTGATACAAAGGTTTAAATAGCAGGTTAGAGGTAAAGTGTGTACATGCCTGAGGAAACTGCCCTTTAGTGCCGAGAAACGCGTTGCATTATAGGGGATTACCCCCTTGACCACTACTTGTTGTTATTTTTTACTTTTTTAAAATTTTAATTTTATGTTTTTTTAATAAAAGATACTTTTTAATATAACACAAGTTTAGTGGTGTCATCTTACCTTTTATTGTCCGTTTTTAATAGGATTAATTTATTTAATTATAGTAATTTTATTTATATTTATTTAAATTAGATTTAAGTTAGGGGGTGTTAGGGTTAGACTTAGGTTTAGGGGTTAATACATTTAATATAGTAGCGGCGACATTGGGGTGGCAGATTAGGGGTTAATAATTGTAGGTAGGTGGCGGTGACGTTGGGGGGCGGCAGATTAGGGGTTAATAAATATAATGTAGGTGTCGGCGATGTTAGGGGCAGCAGATTAGGGGTTCATAGGTATAATGTAGGTGGCGGCGGTGTCCGGAGCGGCAGATTAGGGGTTAATAGTATAATGCAGGTGGCTACGATGTCGGGGGGTGGCAGATTAGGGGTTAATAAATATAATGTAGGTGTCAGCGATGTTAGGGGCAGCAGATTAGGGGTTTATAGGTATAATGTAGGTGGCCGGCGGTGTCCGGGAGCGGCAGATTAGGGGTTAATAGTATAATGCAGGTGGCGACGATGTCGGGGACGGCAGATTAGGGGTTAATAAGTGTTAGATTAGGGGTGTTTAGACTCGGGGTTCATGTTAGGGTGTTAGGTGTAGACATAGAAAGTATTTTCCCATAGGAAACAATGGGGCTGCGTTAGAAGCTGGACGCTGCTTTTTTGCAGGTGTTAGGTTTTTTCCAGCCGTCTCAGCCCCATTGTTTCCTATGGGGAAATTGTGCACGAGCACGTTTTAGCCAGCTTACCACTACCGTAAGCAGTGCTGGTATTACAGTGAGATGTGGAGCTAAATTTGCTCAATGCTCACTTTTCTGAGGCTAACGCAGCCATTCAGAAAACTTGTAATACCAGCATTGTTTAAAGTGAGCCCTGGAAAAAAAGGCTTGTTTGCAACGCACCCCTGTTACCGCAAAACTCATAATCTAGGCATATGTTTGAGTCATTTAAACTATCTAAAACATTTAAAGAAAAATTAGATAACATATAGTAGAATAAATACTTTTTAAAGATGGGAACATGTCTAAAAAGACAAAGAAATTAAATAGAGATGTGGCAGCTAAAAATAATGCCAAAGCTGACCCTATACCTACAGAACAAGTTCCCAATGACACTCTGACAGGGAACTTCAATGGGACATACTCAGGTATACACCATAGACCAAACAATAGGGACTATATACACAATAAACATTCTATGTACCAGAATATTTCTACTTATCCTACTTCAGGGCCCAATTATAGGAGCCACACAAGAGAATATCATAGCAAGCACTATAATTATGGTCATCAGAATCACCTTAATTCTGACCAAATGTATGAAAACCAATACAATACATATGACTATTACCCAGAAACCAAACAGTTGAGAAACAACTACTCGCCATTTCAACATTCCAGAGATGAGCACTTTTATCCACCAGGATGCACACACATGACAAATCACAATAACCTCTACCATAATTTTAATATATATAAGACTAATGGAAATCAAGAGGGAACCCCCCTGTACAACCCTAATTGGAGACAAGAGGGAACTCCTAGATACATATACCCAAATTGGAGAGATAATTTTAAAAGAGCTTCCAATAGATTCAGCCCTCTTCAAGCTACAAACAATAGCAGTAATCACCCAAGAGTAGACATCTCAAACATCTCCATTCCCACAAGAAGTCCTTTTTTAGGCGAAGTCTCAAATCCGAACAGAGTTGTTCAAACTACAAAAAGGAAGGGTGAATCACTGGAAAATATAGGCACTCCAAAAAGGCGCCTCATAGAGGAAGAAGAGGAGGAAGAAGAATAAACAAACCAAAGTCCAATTATGAGAATAAACATACATCTTCTAATGAAACAGATACTACTAATATCTCAGCCTACCATAAAGCTTCAGGCTCCAATTTACCTGTTTCAGATACGCATAAAGGTATTTTCAATCTCAGTAAAGTTCCCCTATATGAAAAGGACAAAGAAGTTCTTAGCTTTGGGCTTTCCTTTGCCCCAACATCAAAGTTGGATAAATTCCAAACATATCTAAGTGCCAAAGATTTGGTTAGAAAACTTAAGCTGAAAAGATTTTTTCTCAAAGCACCTTCGGGGAACCTCTTACAATCCACCTTCACACAAAAATAATGCCTTTATTCACACTCATCTACAGCCTAAATCCACCTTCTACCCTATTACAAGCAAAGGTACGTCCATCGAAACTTTTGAAATACTAATCTGTAATGACATCAGAAAGTTGAGTCGAAAGAGCAACTGTAAATACAATTTTACCAAAAAACAAATGGAGACCATTAAAACTTTTGAATCCAATCAGGATATAATTCTCAAACCCACCGATAAGGGTGAAGGGCTAGTGGTCTTGAATAAAGAAGACAATACTAGAGAATCTTTAAGAATCATACAAGACAGCACCACCTATGAAGTACTTGAAGGTAATCCAACGACTACATACAAAAAACAACTAGATAGATTACTATCAGAAGCCAAAGAAGGAATTTTAAATTCCAAAGAATTCAACTACCTCACTACAGTTTTTCCCAAAATACCGGTCTTCTATCAGTTACCAAAGATTCATAAAAATATAAGCAACCCACCTGGGAGACCAATAATTTCAGGTATTGGTTCCTTAACCAGCAATTTATCAGCCTACATAGATAAACATCTACAAACATATGTTAAAGCATTACCATCTTTCCTCAGAGATTCAACCAAAGTGTTAAATACTTTGAGTAAAATAACCTGGAAAAAATAGTATTTGGGTTACATGCGATGTGACTTCTCTGTACACATGTATCCCCCATTCCGAAGGTCTAAAACCAGTAGAGTATTATCTGGAGAAGGATAATACTATATCTTCAGTACAGAAGGAATTTATTCTTAATTTATTCTTAATGGAATAGACCATATACTCACTCACAACTATTTCCATTTCCATGGGAAATTCTATAAACAAAGATGTGGTACCGCGATGGGGACCAAGTTCGCACAAACTATGCTAACTTATACTGTATATGGGTAGATGGGAATCCATCTTTTGGGACTCGTGCCCAGCTGGTGCGGACTTGGTCCTCTATCGCAGGTACATTGATGACATCTTAATAATATGGAAGGGCAGTCTCGAGGACATAAATCACACCCTTAGTGTAATGAATAATAATGGATTAAATCTGAAGTTTACACATCAATAATCCTACAACCAAATAAACTTCTTAGATTTGACAACTGACTCCCATAAAGGAGTCATTAATACCTCTACTTTCTTCAAACCAGTAGATTGCAGCAATTACCTCCACCAAAAAACCTGCCACCACAAAAATTGGATTAATAATATACCCAAAGGACAACTCATGAGGGTTTAGAAAAACTGTTCCCAACCAGAAGAATGGCGAATACAATCCAAAATCCTACTGGATCGCTTTAAAGAAAGAGGTCACAAAACAGACGTGGTCAATACTGCTGTAGAAGAAGTTGAAAAAATTGATAGAAGCACTCTACTTAGCTACAAAATAAAGGAGGTTCCTACTAATCAACAAATTTTGGATGTCCCCTTTATAACAGAATGCAGCCAAGACAAACATAAAATTAAAAGAATTATAAAAATACATTGGAATATTCTTAAAGAGGATAACATTATAGGGGATAAGCTGAGCAATAAACCCCATTTCATATACAGGAACACAAAAAAACGTAAAAACCATTCTGGCACCAACTATCAGGAGGAATCAGGCCTACCCAACAAAAGGAGTTCAAGGTGATATACTTAAAGGCTTCTTTCCATGCTATAAATGTAAAGCCTGTAAGCATGGCCTAAAGAAAAACTCCTTGGAATCACACATCACAAAAGAAAAATTTAAAGTTAATCAATTGATCCATTGCAAAGATAAAGGAGTAATATACTTATTAGAATGCTTATGTGGACTACAATATGTAGGTCAAACAAGTAGGTTTTTAAAGGACTGCATCAGGGAGGATCTCCTCCAAATCGAGGGGAATGCAAATGATGTTCCTCTGTATAAACACTTTAAAGAAATACACAAAGGAGATATAAAAGTCCTAACATTTATGGGACTGCAAAAAGTACAAAAAGACTGGAGGGGAGGTAATGTTGAAAAAAATCTCCTCTGTGCTGAATACAAATGGATCTTTGAGCTAGACAGTAACAGTATTCACCCTAAGGGTCTAAATGCCGACTTTGAAATTGCGCATTTACTGTAGTCCCCTCTAAAATAAGTAGAAGAAAAGAAAAACTGTATACCCCTACAAAATATTAATATGTGATTCAAACTCCATACCTGTCTCTCTTTGATGTATACCTGAAAGACCCATATATAAATCTAAACTCTATTATTCTCAAGCTAGACAATTAAGGGCAAGCATCAGAATATTTCCTTCTTGAAGTCACAATATCTGACAACATATAGCCATTTGTGTAATCCCATAGGTTTATATAAATCATAATACTAGATAAAATATAGCCATTTGTGTAATCCCATAGGTATATCTTAAATACCAAAATATTTTGAGTTTTATACACTTGGGAATGGTTTATATACTTTGTAACATTCTAAAAATACTATCAGCTAGATTACGAGTTTTGTCGGTAAAGCTGTGTGGTGCTAACATGCAGTTTATGCTCACCGCTCACCTACAAACAACGCTGGTATTACAGGTTTTTACAAACCCGGTGTTAGCCGCAGAAAAGTGAGCGGAGAGCAAAATTTAGCTCCACATCTCACTGTAATACCAGTGCTGCTTACGGTAGCGGTGAGCTGGCTAAACGTGCTCGTGCACGATTTCCCCATAAGAATCAATGGGGGAGAGCCGGCTGAAAAAAACCTAACACCTGCAAAAAAGCAGAGTTCAGCTCCTAACGCAGCCCCATTGATTCCTATGGGGAAATACATTTTATGTCTACACCTAACACCCTAACACCCTAACACCCGAGTCTAAATACCTCTAATATTACATTTATTAACCCCTAATCTGCAGCCCCCGACATCGCCGACACCTAAATTATATTATTAACCCCTAATCTGCCGCTCCGGACACTGCCGCCACCTACATTATACCTATGAACCCCTAATCTGCTGGCCCTAACATCGCCGACACCTACATTATATTTATTAACCCCTAATCTGCCGCCCCCAACATTGCATCCACTATTCTAAATTTAGTCTAGCCTAACCCTAACACCGCCTAACTTAAATATAATTTAAATAAATCTAAATAAAACTTACAATTATTATCTATATTATTCCTATTTAAAACTAAATACTTACCTATAAAATAAACCCTAAGCTAGCTACAATATAACTAATAGTTACATTGTAGCTAGCTTATTTTTATTTTACAGGCAAGTTTGTATTTATTTTAACTAGGTAGAATAGTTATTAAATAGTTATTAACTATTTAATATCTACCTAGTTAAAATAAAGACAAATTTACCTGTAAAATAAAACCTAACCTGAGTTACAATTACACCTAACACTACACTATAATTAAATACAATTAATTACAATTAAATACAATTATCTAAAGTACGAAAAAAAACCACTAAATTAGAGAAAATAATAAAATAATTACAAGTTTTTTAAACTAACTACACTTAATCTAATCCCCCTAATAAAATAAAAAGCCCCCCAAAATAATAAAAAGCCCTACCCTATACTAAATTACAAATAGCCCTTAAAAGGGCTTTTTGCGGGGCATTGCCCCAAAGTAATCAGCTCTTTTACCTGTAAAAAAAGTACCCCCCAACATTAAAACCCACCACCCACACACCCAACCCTACTCTAAAACCCACCCAACCCCCCCTTAATAAAACCTAACACTAACCCCTTGAAGATCACCCTACCTTGAGACGTCTTCACCCAACCGGGCCGAAGTCCTCAACGAAGCCGGGCGAAGTGGTCCTCCAGACGGGCAGAAGTCTTCATCCAAGCCGGGAAGAAGAGGTCCTCCAGATGGGCAGAAGTCTTCATTCAGACGGCATCTTCTATCTTCATCCATCCAGCACACAGCGGGTCCATCCTCAAGACATCTGACGCGGAGCATCCTCTTCCATCGACGTCGACTGTAGAATGAAGGTTCCTTTAAATGACATCATCCAAGATGGCGTCCCTTCAATTCCGATTGGCTGATAGGATTCTATCAGCCAATCGGAATTAAGGTAGAAAAAATCCTATTGGCTGATGCAATCAGCCAATAGGATTGAAGTTCAATCCTATTGGCTGATCCAATCAGCCAATAGGATTGAGCTCACATTCTATTGGCTGATTAGAACAGCCAATAGAATGCGAGCTCAATCCTATTGGCTGATTGGATCAGCCAATAGGATTTTTTCTACCTTAATTCCGATTGGCTGATAGAATTCTATCAGCCAATCGGAATTGAAGGGACACCATCTAGGATGATGTCATTTAAAGGAACCTTCATTCTACAGTCGACGTCGATGGAAGAGGATGCTCCACGTCAGATGTCCTGAAAATGGACCTGCTCCGCGCTGGATGGATGAAGATAGAAGATGCTGCCTGGATGAAGACTTCTGCCCATCTGGAGGACCTCTTCTTCCCGGCTTGGATGAAGACTTCTGCCCGTCTGGAGTACCACTTCGCCCGGCTTCGTTGAGGACTTCGGCCCGGTTGGGTGAAGACTTCTCAAGGTAGGGTGATCTTTAAGGGGTTAGTGTTAGGTTTTATTAAGGGGGGATTGGGTGGGTTTTAGAGTAGGGTTGGGTGTGTGGGTTGTGGGTTTTAATGTTGGGGGGGTATTGTACTTTTTTTTACAGGTAAAAGAGCTGATTACTTTGGGGCAATGCCCCGCAAAAAGCCCTTTTAAGGGCTATTTGTAATTTAGTATAGGGTAGGGCTTTTTATTATTTTGCGGGGCTTTTTTATTTTATTAGGGGGATTAAATTAGGTGTAATTAGTTTAAAAAACTTGTAATTATTTATTATTTTCTGTAATTTAGTGGGTTTTTTTTTTCGTACTTTAGATAATTGTATTAAATTGTAATTAATTGTAGTTAATTTAGGGAATTAATTTAATTATAGTGTATTGTTAGGTGTAATTGTAACTTGTAATTGTAAGGTTAGGTTTTATTTTACAGGTAATTTTGTCTTTATTTTAACCAGGTAGTTATTAAATAGTTAATAACTATTTAATAACTATTGTAGCTAGTTAAAATAAATACAAAGTTGCCTGTAAAATAAAAATAAAGCCTGAGATAGCTACAATGTAACTATTAGTTATATTGTAGCTATCTAAGGGTTTATTTTATAGGTAAGTATTTAGTTTTAAATAGGAATAATTTAGTTAATAATAGTAATTTTATTTAGAATTATTTAAATTATATTTAAGTTAGGGGGTGTTAGGGTTAGGGTTAGACTTAGGTTTAGGGGTTAATACATTTAATATAGTGGCGGCGACGTTGGGGGCGGCAGATTAGGGGTTAATAAATGTAGGTAGGTGTTGGCGATGTTAGGGATGGCAGATTAGGGGTTAATAAAATGTAACTAGTGTTTGCGAGGCGGGAGTGCAGCGGTTTAGGGGTTAATATATTTATTATAGTGGCGGCGATGTCTGGTTCAGCAGATTAGGGGTTAAAATTTTTATTTTAGTGTTTGCGATGTGGGGGGGCCTCGGTTTAGGGGTTAATAGGTAGTTTATGGGTGTTAGTGTACTTTTTAGCACTTTAGTTAAGAGTTTTATACTATGGCGTTAGCCCATAAAACTCTTAACTACTGACTTTCAAATGTACCAGGCTTGACAGAAGAGGGTCTACCGCTTACTTTTAGGAAGACTCGTAATACCGGCGTTAGGAAAATCCCATTGAAAATATAGGATACGCAATTGACGTAAGTGAATTTACGGTATTTTCGAGTCTGCCTGAAAAAGTGAGCGGTACACCTGTACCTGCAAGACTCGTAATACCAGCGGGCGTTAAAAAGCAGCGTTGGGACCTCTCAACTCTGCTTTTTAACCCTAACGCAAAACTTGTAATCTAGGCCTGTATATTTTATTGATTTTAAAGAGGTCTAGGTATCATACCACACATTTTCTATACCCAACATTATTACTTTTAGTATTTGAATTTATCATTAGGATATGTTGAATTTTTGTAATATCTATTGAATATTATCCTTATTACTATTTCCCCTCATACCAAAAGTGCTTCACCAACTCGGGCAGTTTTTGGTAAGCCTATTTTTATAAGCTTATCTCCTACAACCCCCTTCTTTTTTTAAGTTCGAATTAAAATGGGCTAATAATGGTTCTAAACAATTTTGGAGATTTTTTTAGATGTAGTTTAGATTTTTTAAGGTATGTTTTTATAGTTATTTTGAATATGTCTCCAAAGACATGTTCTAAACACGTTTATGTATTACTATTATTGTCACTATTGTACATATTAGTGCTTCATAGCTTATTATAATTACTTATATGTTTCTCTCATCCTCATGTATCCATGGCTACTCTTTGTAAACAAACCAATTTTCACCATGATAAGTGTTCTAGTTTCTTTCTTTATGCTTTTACGATATCAAAATGTAAATTTATAATATCATTCATAAACCTCAAATATTTCTTGTTAAAACATCTCTATACTTATGATTGCTGTTTTATACCGCTAACCCATTTCAAATATTTATTGTCAAAATATTTTCTGTTAAAACATTTCTATACTATGTCAATCACTGTATTTAAATATCCACTAACGTAACAAAGTGATTATATAACCGTATACGCTACTAGCAAATATATAGATCCATATGTCTGTTTATAATGTTGTTTATATACACCTATCAGCAATAATTGTCTTGAAATTTCTTTATATATCTTCCTCAAATAGGTGTAATGCGCTATACATTTCTTTTAAATATAACAGATGTTTTCAGTATTTTTATTCATAAGCATTCTCAGCACAGGGTTTAAATGACCTATCAGATACCCTATATAGTCACATTCCTTTCTTCGTATAACACTAGCGATACACTCGCACAAAGCGTACATTAAATTTCCCACATTTAAAATGGCGCATTTAGACATACGATCACACGATCAGTTTGTTCTTCAAAACTATCTATATGTATACAAGTAGTTATACACTTTATATATAATGTTTCTCCTGTAAGTTTATAGCACTTAAGTTCCTTTTGCGAACACATTACAAAATATATACACGTTAACCATATACACGTTAAAGACCTCATGACACACTACTCACGTCACACACCCCTTTATACGTGATTGGCTAGATAAATCTTTAAATACGGTCAATACTCCTAGCTGGTTTAGTCTTGATAAAGGCCTCGTTGGAGGCTGAAATGCGTAGACCTGATCGACATACCAGCCCGAGTTTTTAAAATACAGTGAGCACTTTTTCAAATAGCCTTTTTTATTTGCGCTTGACTTGTTATTATTATTATTATTATTGGTTATTTGTAGAGCGCCAACAGATTCCGCAGCTCTATAAACAAAGGGGAGTATAAAACAATTAAGGGAAAAAGTGGGTAGAGGGCCCTGCCAAGAGTTGCACTGTTGTAATCCACTCTTAAGAAGGTGATCTACAAACAGCTGGACTCTTACATGCTAAGGGGGTTCAGGGGATAGCAATGGAGGAGAGGAACTGGTATAAAGAAAGGTTAGCGTAGGTTGTATGCATCCTTGAACAGCAGAGTCTTTAGGGAGCACTTGAAGCTTTCAAAACTAGGGACTTGTGGGTAGGGACTTGTGCAGCACTTCTTCTTTTTGAGTTGTGTAGCGTCTTCTTTTTCCCTGCAGGTTTCTTGCATTGGATTTTCATCAAACTGTAATCGCTGCATCTTGGATATTTCATTAACCTTTCCATTTAGGACTTAAACTTTTCTAACGGTCTCTAGTTTCCTGATCCTCACATTTTATTTTGGATTATCTTTTCTGGAACTTATCATCACTCAATTTTGGATTCATTCATTCATCATTTTTTCATTTCTCCATTTTTCCATTTTTTCATTCCATTATTTTTTCATCATTTTTGACCATCCCCCTTTTTTTTTCATTTTTTCATTTTTTCA
This sequence comes from Bombina bombina, assembly GCF_027579735.1. Taxonomy (NCBI): domain Eukaryota; kingdom Metazoa; phylum Chordata; class Amphibia; order Anura; family Bombinatoridae; genus Bombina; species Bombina bombina. Next base: position 136,065,338 of record NC_069506.1, read on the forward strand.
TTTTTCTGTATTTTTATATATATAATTTTTCCATTTTTAATAAGATTGGCCAATCTTAACTTTTTATAACTAGATATCAGCAATATTTGTCCTATATTTATTTACTCATCCTGTTCAAGTCTATAACCTTTACTGCATTAACCTTTTATTAAACTATATATTTCCTTTTAACCTCTCATCCCATACTTTCTTAATATAATACAAGTATGTATGAGATATCTGTAGCTCATATTTTGACATGGTATATTATCACACCACTTGCTACACTTCTTGCCACTTTTTGCTATATTGTTGCATTTGTTATATTGTTGCATTTTTATTTGAACTAAATACACTGTCCACATCGGTTTCACATTGGGAGTGGCAGGATAGGGGTTAAACATTTAAGTATAGTGGCGGCGTTTAGTGACAGGGTATAAATAAAGTTGGGAAAAAGCTGAATAGATGCGAGATTGATGACTGTTAGTTAACAACAGTCCGATGCGCATCGCCCCGTACTTGGTGCGCATATTTTTGCCGGCTTTTTTTATAAATAAGGAGAGCGTATTGAAATACGCGGCCGCAATGTTAGGCGACCGTATTGGTGTCGGCAAATTCAACAAAGTTGAGGCTTTGATAAATATCCCCCTTAGACTAAGTGTTTTCTTTAAATAAATATAGCACCACTACCCTGAAATAATGCAAGTGAAGAAATTTCAAAATTACTGAAAGGGGTCAGTCCATATATTCAAGGAAGAAGTGCCATTGGTTTTTGTACTGAAAAACCTGTTCCACTTTACGCTCTACTGCCAAGGCAGAGCCTCTATTTCAGTGCACTCTCTCCTGCCAAGGCACAGATCTTGTTCCAGTGTATGCGCTCCTGGAAAGGCACAGACCCCATTCCAATGTACAGTCACCTGCCAAGGCACAGACCCTGATCCAGTAAGCATTCCTCCTGTCCAAGGCCCCGGTGTGGGCATTCCTTCTATCCAAGGCCCCCGGTGTGGGCATTCCTTCTATCCAAGGCCCCCGGTGTGGGCATTCCTTCTATCCAAGGCCCCCGGTGTGGGCATTCCTTCCGTCCAAGACCACTGTGTGTCTCCTGCCAAGTCCAGTGACATGCACAGCATCCAAGCCCTGTGCTCTGTGCACATATTCCATATCCTGTGTCTCTTGCTGCTCAGTCTCCATGTCCAGTGTCTATTTGCCTGTTCAGATAATTTGTTTTCCTTAGTGTTTGCCAAAATGCCTAAAAGGAGAACTAGCTAAAAAAACCACATCATACTGGCACCTTTTAACTCTCAAGGGACAACTACGCCTGACACCTCAACCACTGTGCCTCAAATACCGAACACCGCTCCACCGAGTGTGGCAGCTCAAGGAAACAAAGAATCATCTGCAAGGTTCCACTGAGTTACAACATCTTGTCGGTGCTGGGGTCCACCTGCCCAATCTTGCTGCTCCCTGAGCATTTAGCTAGCTTTAACACTGCTGTGAAAGTGCGCAGAAATTTCTACATTTTTCACTCTATTATGCTATCCAGCCTGCCACAACCTTGTCCTTTGCTGGAAAAATGGTCTTTTAGCACTAAATGTAAAATCTGTTCAGCACAGTGCACACCTATAAAATAACCATCTCGTATTGCTTTGACCATATACTATGTGTGTATGTATATACATATATATTTATATATATATATACTGTATATATATATATATATATATATATACTGTATATATATATATATATATATATATATATATATATATATATATATATATATACAGTATGTATGTGTTTATATATATATATATATATATATATACATACATATACTTCATGTATGTGTCTATGTGTATGTGTATATATATATATATATATATATATATACTTATATATATATATATGTACACACACATATCTATCTATCTATCTATCTATCTATCTATCTATATATATATATATATATGTTTATGTGTGTGTGCATTGGAGCCATTTTCAGTTAAAAAAACAAAAGCATGAAAATTCATATTTATTAAAGTGTTATACTGTGTATTTACTGTAAATAGTTTACATTCCAATATCTTCTAAGTATTTATAAATAGATATTACTATATATATATCTGTATATTTCTATATCTATATGTAATCATCAATATATATAGGTATAGACATACATTGTACCAAAATACAATCAGATATATGTAGAAATATGTATTTAAGAACAAATAGAACATATTCTTCTCTGTGAAGAAAATTGGAATGTAAAATATTCATATTTTCATGTTGGTTTAGCACCCTTGAAAACATGAGTTCGGGTGTTTTTTCCACTTTTTTTGCTTCATTGCCTTCTATGCAGGAATACGTTAAAGCATGCGCAATATTCTAATTGAGCTAGAAGTAAGCTATTTGTGTGAGAGAGATACATTTTTGTTTTCAATTTATAATACGAGCGCAACCAATGCACACAAAAAGTTTACTTCTAGTGCAACTAGCACGCTAGCTAAATAAAGCTCCACTCAAAATCTGGCCCTAAATTACCTAGATTAGTGAATCATTGTTCATCACAAATCTATCAGCAAGATTACAAGTTGTGCGCTAAACATGGTGTGTAAATTGCGCAAAAAAATGAACGGTATCGTACTCTCCATAGCGCTGCCATTACAAGTTACCCATTGATGTCTATGGGGAAAAGAAAGTTATGTATAAATCTAACACCCTAACATAAACCCCTAGTCTAAATACCCCTAATCCACCGCCCTTGACATCGCTGACACTAAATAAAATGATTAACCCTTAAAGGGACAGTTAACACCAGAATTTTTGTTGTTTAAAAAGATAGATAATCCCTTTATTACCCATTCCCCAGTTTTGCATAACCAACACTGTTATATTAATACACTTTTTACTGCTGTGACTATCTTGTATCTAAGCATCTTCTGACCGCCCCTAATCACATGACTTTTAGTTATTATCTATTGACTTGCAGTTTAGCCAATTAGTGCAGTGTCTGCCACAACTCACGGGCGTGATCACAATGCTATCTATATGGTTTACCTGAACTACTCTCCCCTGCTGTGAAAAGCAAATACAAAAGCATGTGATTAGAGGCGGCCTTCAAGGGCTTAGAAATTATCATATGAGCCTTTCTAGGTTTGCTCTCAACTAAAATACCAAGCGAACAAAGCAAAATTGTTGATAAAAGTAAATTGGAAAGTTGTTTAAAATTACATGCCCTATTTGAAAAATAAAAGTTTTTTTGGGCCTTGACTGTCCCTTTAAATCAACCGCCCCCTCGCATCCCTAACTCCTAAATAAACCTATTAACCCCTAAACCGCCAGGCCCCCACATCGCTACTACTAAACTAAAGCTATTAACCCCTAAACTGCCGGCCCCCACATCACAAATACTAAACTAAACCTATTAACCCCTAAACCACCGGTCCCCCACATCGCAAAACACTAGATTAAACTATTAACTCCTAAATCTAACACCCTCCTAACTTTAAATTATACTTACAATATAACTACCTTAAAATAAATAAAAACTTATATATGAAATAAAAATAAAACTAAGATTAAACTATAAATAAACCGAACATAACTATTTTAAGAAAAAAAAACTAAAAATAAAAAACCTAACTTACAAAATTAAAAAAACCTAACACGACGAAAAAAAACAAAAAAAAAATAAAATAACCAAATAAAACAAACACTAAAATTACAGAAAAAAAAATAACATTATAAAAAAAATACTAAAATTACCAAAAAAACAATAATATTACAAAAAATAATAAGCAAAATTATCCAAAATAACAAAAATTAAACCTAATCTAATCGCCCTATAAAATAAAAAAGTCACCCCAAAATAAAAACACCCACTAAGCTAATAATAAACTACTAACAGCCCTTAAAAGGGCCTTTTGTAGGGCTTTGCCCGAAGTTAAATTGCTCTTTTACCTAAAAAAATTACAAACTCCCCCCTAATAGTAAAACCCCCCACCCAACAAACCCTCCAAAATAAAAAAAAACAAAGTCTAAAAATACTTAAGCTACCCATTGCCCCTAAATGGACATCTGTATGGGCATTTCCCTTGAAAGGGCAACCAGCTCTTTTGTGCCCATTAAAATAAGAAAAACTAATAAAAAAAAAACAAACACCCCAATTTTTTAAAAAAAACCTAACACTAACCCCAGAAAATGTACTCACAGTTCCTGAAGTCTGAACATCCATCTTCATCCAGGCGGAGAGAAGTTTTCATCCAGGTGGCTACATCTTTATCCACTGCTGGGGCATCTTCTATGTTCATCCCGGCGGCGTGGATCTAACCAGAACCGGCAGCAACGATGATAACATCTAGCGTGGAGCTTCCTCTTCATGCGATCTCCGGCGCACACTGTAGCTTGAATGCAAGGTACCCCTTTTTATATTGGGGTACCGTTGCATTCCTATTGGCTAAAAAATTCAAATCAGCCAATAGGATAAGAGCTGCTTAAATTATATTGGCTCTTCTGATCATAATTTATGTTTCGCAAAATCCATAACTACTGGTCTCAGATCGCGGAATGGATCGTGGCGGTATAGGCTATCATGCTAGCGTCATGGCCTGCCTTAAAAACTTGTAATACGGGAGACCTCAAAATTCCACACTAAAAAGTTATTTTTTGAGTGCGGAATGGAGAGTTATGTTACAGGCTAAAACGCTTGTGGTATAGCCCTACCGCCGTGACTTGTAATAAGGGAGACCTGCCATTCCGCACGCAATGGACAATTTTTTTAGCGGTATAGCCCTACTGCAAAACTTGTAATTTTGCTGTATGTTAGCAATCTAAGCAATATTTTTTCTTAAAATGTTCAATACTCACTTGAGGGTACCTGTAAATCCCTGTAAGCTCTGACATGCTATATGATGACAAGGATAGAAGATGTCCAAGGAAGCCAGCCAGCACACCTTTAGCTCTACACTGGTAATTTGGCATAGGGTCATTTATCCCTGATAATATTTGTAGTACACCCTTCACTGCTCTGTCTTCATACCTGCAACTGTCAACTATATCAAACCCCAGTGTTATGTTAGGAAGAAGCAAATCGTTTCTGTTGATTTCGTCAGTTGCAAAAATAATTGCTAGCAGATGTTTGCAATTCCTTATCGAACACCTGAAATATAAAAATATTTTAAAATAAACAGACAAATAGAGGTAAATAGAAATAAATTAACCCATCTGGTCTGTCTATTTGCTGATATGTTTAACAAGATTAAAGTTATTTAAACCTAACTATAGCTGAAAATCTATCTCAAGAAATTATTGAAACCCTTTAATAAAATAGTCCCTAATAGCCCTGTTGAAAGATACGTTAAAGGGTTACTGTAAACTAGATTTTTCTTTGTATAAATGTTTTGTAGATGATGCATTTATTTAGCCCATCTGGCATGGTGTTTTTGTAACAATGTATAGTTTTGCTTATTTTTTAATAACATTGTGCTGATTTTCAAACTCCTAACCAAGCTCCAAAGTATCCTGCTTGCTCCTGTTTGTGTAATGGGTCTTTTCGTATGCAGTAAGGTCTGCTCTTTCTGCTTTCTCAGCCCCTTTCAGTGGGTGTCCCAGACTAACCTCATCAACAGTGCTAAACTGTGAGCTTCTTAACAAGTTTTGAATTTTTAGATCAGTAGATCAGAAAGAATATTATTCTTTCTAGTAGTGTCTATTACATGCAGTTGTATGAAAATTGGTGTATACTGTCTCCTTAAAGGGATAGTAAAGTCCAAATTAAACTGTTACAAAATGCTATTTGTAACTGGCCCTTTAAATGGAAAATTGCCCTGCTTCCCTGGATTTTGGAGAAGCCTATTTGCCAGCCTCCTTCCACATGACTATGGTCCCTGGAAGATTGTGCCCCTGAAAACATATTAACTTTTATTGGGTGTGTATGGCCCTTTAAGAACCGTCTGGGAACATATTGTGACTTTGGTGAACAATGCCCCTTTAAGACTATGTCCCCAGACCTGTGAAATGACTTGTCCCTGGCTTTCTCCCACTTGGTTCAGTTTCATTGTGTGCCATTAAGTGCTATGTGACAGACCCTTCGGTCAGAACTACAGAGATAACTTTGTTCAGCTTCAAGAAGCATTCTAAATACAAGTTTGCTGGGATCAGCTCTAATTAAGTTTAGTGATAAACTTTCCCATTGTCTAATCAGACTTCTAGTAGTGATAAGGTGGACTGCATTGTTTTATTGTGTGTAAAATGTTATCTGCTGAAGTAATGTTGTGGCCTGTCAAAGGGAGTGTCTCTCTATCTAATATCAAATGTGTGATGGGGGATTTTATGCCTCCCCCTGAGAGTGTCCTGTTTGCATGTAACCTCAATAAAAAGCAGTATAGATAGGGTAATTTGAACAATCTAACTCACTCCAGATATAGCCTCCTTCACTAGTGTAGTCTTCTCACAAGTGACTACACCTAAAGTTTTTGAAAAAAATAAATTATAGTGGGGTAGGAAGGGGCGCTGAACCGCAATCTGGAAATGTATATAACTTAAGACCTTTGCATTAATTTATATTTAGTTGGGGTAGAGAATACCAATATTAAATCTTATGAGGTGTGATGGTAAAATAAAATAAAATAATATAATTTAATAATCTTCTATCTTTTAGTTGGGGTAAAGAATACCAATAATAAGTTCAAGGTGTGATGATAAAATAAATTAGTTTAATAATCTTCTATCTTTTCAGTGGTAATATAATGTGTGCTGCGTGGAAAGCTGCTTAGTGAAAGTGTTAATGAAAGTTAAAACATGCTCATTTCTCCTTGTTTGTGTAAGGTTAAAAAAAAAAAAAAAAAAATTAAATTGTGAGAGTAAATAGGTGTGAAATTAGTGTTAGAGCAGTAAGTTTAAAGTGACTCTATGTCACCAAGTAGATCTTCTGTGTATATAGTATACGTGCAGTATGGATAATAATTGTTGTAGTGAAAAGTAGGGGTGCAAAAAAATATATTTAAATATATTTGTGATTAAATTAGTACTGGGAACTAGGGATCCTCACAAGTTTTAGATTTTAGGTAGAAAATATGGATCCTAATTAAAAATGAGAAAAAAGGGATAGTATGCAGATTAGTGTTATAATGTTAATTTATTAAGTAAGTTCATACTAAGAAATAAAAATTTCTTACAGACATTAATAGCAATAAAATATTAAACAGTAATGTTCTAAAAATTAGATTCTAAAAACTTAATAACACCGGTGTTATAAATGCATTAAAAACTACAATTCTAATTTAAAACTACAATTCTGATAGAAAAGACTCCAATAGCTGCTAATATGTTAGATGATGGGCATATAATAAAGTGAAAACTAGTAGAGGCATAAGTTGATACAGTAACAATAAACCAATATAAATTGATAAGATGAGTTAGTTTTCAAACACTAGTATAAATTAATACTGAAAACAATGACAAGCCTTTTCTGTGTTGGTAGTATGTAACAGGTGTTTCAAAGTGGTGTGTGTCTTATTAGACACAGTGTTGCAAGCTTTAATTAGAGGGCTTTTCCTAGCAGGTGTTTACCCACAGTCTTTCCTTTTTTTGTAGTTCCTTTAAAAGTTTCCAATTAGAGATGTCACACAGTACCTTTATGTATAAAAAACGCTCATCCGTGTATTCTTACTTTTCCTGTCAGTGTTTGATATATCAGCTGTCCGGTTCGGCAATAGAGTCACGTGGGTTCTTTGTGACTAATCAGAGGTTCTCCTTGTTTAAATTAAGTGCGCGCACTTCATTCCTTTTAAATATTTTTCAGTATGTGGCTCCTCTCGCTGTACAATAACTAACAGGGATTTCTTATTTCAAACCTCCTGTTAGAGACAACGGTCCTGGGTGCCAAGTTTGTCTGTAGCTGTAGGGCGGATCAACGCGTATCGGCAACAGAGCCTTTTTCAAGGAGAAATGAGCATGTTTTAACTTTCATTAACACTTTCACTAAGCAGCTTTCCACGCAGCACACATTATATTACCACTGAAAAGATAGAAGATTATTAAACTAATTTATTTTATCATCACACCTTGAACTTATTATTGGTATTCTTTACCCCAACTAAAAGATAGAAGATTATTAAATTATATTATTTTATTTTATTTTACCATCACACCTCATATAAGATTTAATATTGGTATTCTCTACCCCAACTAAATATAAATTAATGCAAAGGTCTTAAGTTATATACATTTCCAGATTGCGGTTCAGCGCCCCTTCCTACCCCACTATAATTTCTTTTTTTCTCAATAAAAAGCAGACGGTGTGCTCCAGCACATGAGACCTATTTCTGACCCTCTAACTTGCAGCTTTGACTCATGTTTGTAGGGGACAGCTTCAGCTATAATCACTACAGGGATTGCTATGCTTTTCATACTCCCCTAGCTACGGGGATTGCTACAGAAGGAACAGGTTCACCTACTGGAGCCTGGTCGTAGGTCCAGGGTGCAGAGCAGACGGCGAGATACCAGCCCAGCAGCGGTGGTTCATAGAGTCTGCGTTACTTATGGTGGCTACGCAGCAGTTAGAGTGTCTACGGTGCTGCTGCTCCTTTGGTGAGCGCTAGGAGCATCCTTTTCTACGGTCCAACTTCCAGCCAGCCTGGAGGCAACCGTAACATTTGGCGGCAGCGGTGGGATTGGCGTCCTAGCGCAAGGAGCAGCACCACAACAGCACTGGTATCGTAGGAAAGTTATTGAGGGCAACGCTAGCCACTGCGCAGCGTCCCTACCTACAGCAGCATGGAGCTGACAAGATACTGGTCAGAACCCTGTGAAGAGCACCTCAACCTGATCCGTCGCTATGAGGGCGCGGATTTCGTTCCAGAGGTAAAGAGGCGGCTAGTCCGATATGGTCCAGACCCTGCACAGGAGGTAGTCAGTCGCCTCATCCGGGAATTGGCTACTGAGAACGAAGCGGCACGAGCCTTTGAGCGCCAACTGTGGAGTTTGAGGGTATGGACACCTGGTCTCTCTCCCCAGCCGCAGCATGTTCCACAGGGAGAGGAGAGCAGCGACCTCCCTCCCCAGCGGCAGTATACTGTGCAGAGGGAAGAGACAACCGGTCTCCTTCCCCAACCCCAACCAGAGATACCAGAGGCAGCAGGCCTCATAGACTGGTCCTGGGAGGACCCCCAGCAGGCAGGTGGAGATGGGACCGCAGTCTCTCTACCGGCCCTACAGGGATGCTGGGCAGGCGGCCCAGATCCCCAGCGACAGACCCAACTACAGGGAGGGGAGAGCATCGACCTCCCTCCCCAGCCGGAGTGTGCCTTCCAGGGAGAGGAGACAACCGGTCTCTCTCCCCAGCCGCAGCATGTTCCACAGGAAGCGGAGAGCATCGACCTCCCTTTCCAACGGCCGCCGGAGTATCAGGAGGAGGAGGTAAGCCAATCTCCCCCTCCCCAGCTAACTCCTAACTTGGGCCCAGGGTTAACAGTGGAGATGTTAACCCCCACTAACCCCCACTTTCCCTTTGCCACCGGGCAGGACTATGCCCCAATTCCCCCAGCAGAAGAGCTGGCATCAGGACAGAGCGCTGCTGGCCTCTGCCCTACAGACCTTGTCCTTGTTACAGAACTGGCCTGCAAACCCCTCACCCCAGCAGAAGCGCTGGCACCAGGGCAGAGTGCCGCTGGCCTCTGCCCCCCAAGTACCATCAGCTATTTGCCCAGCTGCGCCAGGAAGGCCGAGGATGCTACACTTTCATCCTACAACCTGGAACTTACAGGCCAGTACTACGTATTGTGGGGGGGCTACTTTGCTGCTAACAATTATTTGTGGGTGGGTTGCGAGACTAACTTAGGCACTGACCGGCAGAAGGTCAGGTGCCTGGTTAGTCTCCCTCCAAAAGGGGAGATATGTTACAAACTGCTATTTGTAACTGGCCCTTTAAATGGAAAATTGCCCTGCTTCCCTGGATTTTGGAGAAGCCTATTTGCCAGCCTCCTTCCACATGACTATGGCCCCTGGAAGATTGTGCCCCTGAAAACATATTAACTTTTATTGGGTGTGTATGGCCCTTTAAGAACCGTCTGGGGATATATTGTGACTTTGGTGAACAATGCCCCTTTAAGACTATGTCCCCAGACCTGTGAAATGACTTGTCCCTGGCTTTCTCCCACTTGGTTCAGTTTCATTGTGTGCCATTAAGTGCTATGTGACAGACCCTTCGGTCAGAACTACAGAGATAACTTTGTTCAGCTTCAAGAAGCATTCTAAATACAAGTTTGCTGGGATCAGCTCTAATTAAGTTTAGTGATAAACTTTCCCATTGTCTAATCAGACTTCTAGTAGTGATAAGGTGGACTGCATTGTTTTATTGTGTGTAAAATGTTATCTGCTGAAGTAATGTTGTGGCCTGTCAAAGGGAGTGTCTCTCTATCTAATATCAAATGTGTGATGGGGGATTTTATGCCTCCCCCTGAGAGTGTCCTGTTTGCATGTAACCTCAATAAAAAGCAGGCTGTGTGCTCCAGCACATGAGACCTATTTCTGACCCTCTAACTTGCAGCTTTGACTCATGTTTGTAGGGGACAGCTTCAGCTATAATCACTACAGGGATTGCTATGCTTTTCATACTCCCTTAGCTACGGGGATTGCTACAGAAGGAAGAGGTTCACCTACTGGAGCCTGGTCGTAGGTCCAGGGCGCAGAGCAGACGGCGAGATACCAGCCCAGCAGCGGTGGTTCATAGAGTCTGCGTTACTTATGGTGGCTACGCAGCAGTTAGAGTGTCTACGGTGCTGCTGCTCCTTTGGTGAGCGCTAGGAGCATCCTTTTCTATGGTCCAACTTCCAGCCAGCCTGGAGGCAACCGTAACATAAACTTTCATGATTCAGATAGGGCATGCAATTTTAAACAACTTTCTAATTTACTTTTATCATCCAATTTGCTTTGTTATTTTGTTATTCTTAGTTGAAAGCTAAACATAGGTAGTCTCATTTGCTAATTCCTAAGCCCTTGAGACAGCCTCTCATCTGAATGCATTTGACAGTTTTTCACAGTTAGAGGTCGTTAGTTCATGTGTTTCATATAGATAACACTGTGCTCATGCACGTGAAGTTATTCAACCCCTTAACGACGCATGTCGTACAGGGTACGTCGCACACAACCTGCTCTTTAAAGACCAACGACCTACCCTGTACGACATTAGGGGTTTAAAGTGGTTTTAGGGGTTTAAAGCTGCTTTCCGGTTATTGCAGTGATTCCTCGTTATCGAGACATCCTGCAATAACACCCCTTGGCCATCCGATGCAGAGGGAGCCACTCTGTGGCCCTCTCTGTACCGGACATCGATGGCCGGTATCGGTGGGTGGGAGCTTACGTGGGAGGCGGGTGGGCGGTCATCGATGGGCCCTAATGACTTTGAGGAGGCGGGATCATCAGGGGCGCGCACGGTGGCGCATGCGTGCACCGGGGCGGGGCGGGCACGTGCATGGGTGGAAGCGGGTGGGAACGGCTACACTACAGAAAATTTAAAAAAAAAAGTAGGAGAGTGGGGCAATATTTTTTTTTTTAAAAAAGCATCTAAAGGATCTGGGAGGGGGTGGGGGTTGGTCTTTGGGGGGGGGGAAGCTACACTACAGAAAAAATAAATACAATTAAAAAAAAAGAAACTTTTTTTAGTAAACTGGGTACTGGCAGACAGCTGCCAGTACCCAAGATGGCTACCAATAAGGTAGAGGGGGAGGGTTAGAGAGCTGTTTGGGGGAGGGGATCAGGGAGGTGGGGGCTAAGGGGGGATCCTACACATCAGCATATGTAAATATGCTAAAAAAAATTTTTAAATACCTTTTATTTTAGTACTGGCAGAATTTCTGCCAGTACTTAAGATGGCGGGGACAATTGTGGGGTGGGGGAGGGAAGAGAGCTGTTTGGGAGGGATCAGGGGGTGTGATATGTCAGGTGGGAGGCTGATCTCTACATTAAAGCTAAAATTAACCCTGCAAGCTCCCTACAAACTCCCTAATTAACCCCTTCACTGCTGGGCATAATACACGTGTGGTGCGCAGCTGCATTTAGTGGCCTTCTAATTACCAAGAAGCAACGCCAAAGCCATATACGTCTGCTATTTCTGAAAAAGGGGATCACAGAGAAGCTTTTACAACCATTTGTGACATAATTGCACAAGCTGTTTGTAAATAATTTCAGTGAGAAACCTAAAATTGTGAAAAATTTAAAAAAAAAATTCATTTGATCGCATTTGGCGGTGAAATGATGGCATGAAATATACCAAGATGGGCCTAGATCAATACTTGGGGTTGTGTACTACACTACACTAAAGCTAAATTAACCCTAGATGCTCCCTAATTAACCCCTTCACTGCTGGGCATAATACACGTGTGGTGCGCAGCGGTATTTAGCGGCCTTCTAATTACCAAAAAGCAACGCCAAAGCCATATATGTCTGCTATTTTTGAACAAAGATAGATTTGTAACATATTTTGGGGATCAAAGTTAGAAAAAGTGTGTGTTTTTTTTCATTTTTTCCTCATATTTTATAATTTTTTTATAATAAATTATAAGATATGATGAAAATAATGGTATCTTTAGAAAGTCAATTTAATGGCGAGAAAAACTGTATATAATATGTATGGGTACAGTAAATGAGTAAGATGCAAATTACAGCTAAACACAAACACAGCAGAAATGTAAAAATAGCCCTGGTCCTTAAAGGGACAGTTTACTAAAAAATTTTCTCCCCTTTAATTTGTTCCCAATGATCAACTTTACCTGCTGGAGTGTATTAAATTGTTTACAAGTAGCTCCTTTACCCTTATATTGGCATTTGAAATAGTTGATTTAGCATGTGGTATCCCCACCTATTCTGAAAGTTTGTGGCCACAGGTCCAAGCTATAGATAAGCTTTGTAAACACAGCCAGCAGAAGAGATTACACTCCCAGTGGGATATAGCAGAGATAAGGTAATAAAACATTGATTTTCCATTGTTCTCTCCAAGTACTGGTGATTGTTTTATGGACAGATATAAGATAAAGAAGCAGATATATGTACACAATGTGATAAAGTAATGAGATCTGATTTTACCTATAAGCTCAATCCATTTTATTAGGTTGTGGCTTCAAAACACAAAATCAGGGCTTTAAAATACACAAATAAACCTTAAAAAGCTAATTTTCATAATTTTTTTTACGTTGCAGTTGGTAAAAAAAAACAACAATTGTAAACACATTAAGGGAAAAACTATTTTACAGTATACTGTCCCTTTAAGGGAAAGAAATTGAAAAATGGCCTTGTCCTTAAGGGGTTAAAGGGACATTATACACTCATTTTTTCTTTGCATAAATGTTTTGTAGATAATCTATTTATATAGCCCATAAAGTTTTTTTTTTAAATTAATGTATAGTTTTGCTTATTTTTAAATAACATTGCTCTGATTTTCAGACTCCTAACCAAGCCCCAAAGTTTTATGTGAATACGCTCGACTACCTACTCCAGCTTGCTCCTGTTTGTGGAAAGGGTCTTTTCATATGTAAAAGAAGGGGGAGGGGGGAGTGTCTTATTTGCCACTTGCAGTGGGCTTTCCAGCTACCTTTTCAACAGAGCCAAACTGACAGCTTCTAAGTAAGTTTTTAAACAGTTTTATACTGGATTTTTATATCAGTATCTGTGCATCTTATTCTTTATAGTAGTGTCTATTACATGCAGTTATATGAAAATGAGTGTATACTGTCCCTTTAAGAGTCAGCACTAATTGCCTGCAATGCAAGTCTGTCAAAAGATCTGAGATAAGGAGGCAGTCAGCAGAAGCTTAGATACAAGGTAATTACAGAGGTGAAAGGTATATTTCTAACACAGTGCTGGTTATGCAAAACTGGGGAATGGTAAATAAAGGGATTATCTATCATTTTAAAAATTAACATTTTTGGTGTTTACTATCCCTTTAATGTGTGTTTTACTTTGCTGTATTTGCATCAGTTACCCTTACTACCTACCTATTGTTGTATTGTTTTAGAGAAAAAAACTCTTCAAAACTTTTATACCCCCACAGAATATTCTAAATATTCTTTTGCATTACAGCTTTCCTTTTTTATGTCAGGTTACTAGTTTGTTTCTTAGGAGGGGTGGAAGTAAATTAAAAATAACAATAAGCCTACAATGAAATAAAAAAAATTGCTGTGAGAGCTCTTTACATATGCTCAGCCTGACATCACCTTTTTAGTCTCCCTATGGAAATTTAGGCACAAACATCTTTGAAAAAAAACCAAAGGGCTCAAAACCTCCTATTGGCTAAAAGCATGGGGGGCGGGGTTATGCAGTCAGCATGGATAACAAAACAAAACAAAACAAATGAAAACAAATATGCTCTGCCCTTCACAGAGCCCTCCCTTTTTCCCCTTGCTTTTATTTTCTTCCTGGTGGTAGCTCACTTGCTTCCCATTGTATAATCAAGCCCCCCTTGTTGTGCAAGTGATTAGAAAGAAATCTGGAGCCGTGTCACAAAAAAGGAGAAACCTGTATAGAACTAATAAACTCAGGAAGCAAAACTGCAAAGAAGGGAACAGGATATTTTTAATCGCAATGAATGACAAGTCTTCTCTCTGCCATCATTCAAGGTAAAGGGACAGAGGGGAAGTTGTTCCCAGAAATGCTGCTTTCTAATTTAACCTGTTTCTTATTCAGTAAATGTTTTAAACAAAATCTGATTGAGATTTAAATAAAAAATATAGGTTTATTTAATGTTAACACAGTAGTGAATTCCTTTAATATAATTCTGCTTAATACCACTTTAAAGAAGATCAAAAGGGGCATTAAACTAAGTGCAAACTTGGGCCTCAAAATAAAAATGACAATTTGATATTTTCAAGGATTAATGATCATTAAGCTACTGATTTCACTAGGTAAATATGTACTCTTCTTGCCCTTACATAACACACAATTGCCAATAACTTGACCTAATACAGCTTTGGGCACAGAATGTGATGCCTCCTTGTACTGGGTGCAGTATTTAAACATTTCAAATACGTTACCAGTATTTTCAAAGGGTTAAAGACCATTAAGCCACTGTTTTCACTCATGTATATATGTAGGTGGATCCTCCCTCCATGATACACAATTGTCTTTAAAGGGACAGTCTAGGCCAAAATAAACTTTCATGATTCAGATAGAGCATGTCATTTTAAACAATTTTCCAATTTACTTTTTTCACCAATTTTGCTTTGTTCTCTTGGTATTCTTAGTTGAAAGCTTAACCTAGGAGGTTCATATGCTAATTTCTTAGACCCTGAAGCCCACCTCTTTCAGAATGCATTTTAACAGTTTTTCACCACTAGAGGGTGTTAGTTCACGTATTTCATATAGATAACACTGTGCTCGTGCACGAGAAGTTATCTGGGAGTAGGCACTGATTGGCTAGACTGCAAGTCTGTCAAAAGAACTGAAAAAAGGGGCAGTTTGCAAAGGCTTAGATACAAGAAAATCACAGAGGTTAAAAGTATATTATTATAACTGTGTTGGTTATGCAAAACTGGGAAATGGGTAATAAAGGGATTATCTATCTTTTAAAACAATAAAAATTCTGGTGTAGACTGTCCCTTTAACATGGGCCAGTGGTGTTTTTGGCACAGAAATAAATCTTAAACAATACATAGATGCTGTAGTTCACAGTTTTTAATTAGTAACTGATATGTTCATTGTGTTAAAGGAACAGTTAACTCAAAATGTGTCTCTCTTTTTATGTGCTGCCAATGATCCATTTTACCTGCTGGAGTGTATTAAATTGCTTACAAATAGCTCTAGGTGGAAGGTGGAAGAGATAAAAGTTTTAAAATGTTAATATTCGATTGTTGTTTCAGTTGTACAGAGACAGATAAGAAAGGGAAGCATTTGAGTGATAAGATAACAAGATCTGATTGCAGTGCAAGCTTAGCTTCTTTGACGGGCTGTGGTTTTAAAGATCAAGTTCAGTTATTTAATTAGCAAAAAAGCATAAATTAGCAATTTCTCATAGATTTTATATGCTGCAGATGGTATAACAAGACATTAGGAACACTTTAAGGAGAAAATAATTTTACAGTGCACTGTGTCAGGGTGCCAGGAATCAGACTGAGACAAGAAGTGCAAAAATAATCACACCTTTATTCATAGCAAAAAATAATAAAAAGTCCAAAAGTCAAATAACAAGCCAGGAGTAAAAACCAGAGCTGGTAGTCAGACGAGCCGAGTCAGGAGCCAAAGCAAATAGTCAGACGAGCTGGAATTGGGAACAAGGAAAACAGCAGAGACAGGAACAAGCCAGGGATCAGGAACCAGGAAGGAGGTCAGGCAGCCAGGTACTACACAGGAACTCTCACAAACAGGTCTGAGACAACGCAAAGGCAAAGCATACTGAACAGAGGCCCTTTAAATAATAAGTGATGACATCACAATTCTGAGACTGCATCCTGTCTCACATGGATTATGCACACCAGTCTGGCCATAAAAGGAAGTGTAGGAAATGAGCAGCATCCCCCACAATGCACCATAGTCAGGAAGAGAGGTGAGTAAAATGGCTGCCAGAAGCACATGGCAAACAACAGGGAAAAAGCCCTGACAGTACCCTCCTCTCAATGACCCCTCCCCCGCGGGAGGACAAAAGGCTTATTGGGGAAACGGGCATGGAAGGCACGGAGGAGGGCGGGAGCATGAACATCAGAGGAGGGAACCCAAGAACGCTCCTCCAGACTGTAGCCCCTCCAGTGAACCAAATACAGTACACGGCCCCTGGACATATGAGAGTCAATAATGCTGCTGACCTCATACTCCTCATGGTTGTCAACAAAGATAGGATGGGGATGAGGCAACACAGTGGTAAACCGATTACAAACCAATGGTTTCAAGAGGGAGACATGAAGAACATTGGAGATGCGCATTGCAGGAGGAAGGTCAAGAGATTAGGCCACAGGATTGACCCGTCGGAGTATTCAAAAAGGACCAACATAACGGGGAGCCAGTTTATTGGAAGGCACACAAAGGTTCAAGTTGTGGGGGGACAGCCAAACTCTCTCACCAACCTGGTAGGAAGGTGCGGGCAAACGCCTACGATCAGCCTGGAACTTTTGGCGCTGCATAGACTGCCCCAGGTGGAACAGAGTTGCCGGAGATGCTCCTCCAAAGCCGGAATACCCTGAGACATGAATGAATCGGGCAACAAGGATGGTTGAAATCCATAATTCGCCATGAATGGGGATAACTTGGAGGAAGCATTAATAGCACTATTACGAGCAAACTCTGCCCAAGGTAACAGTTCAGACCAATTATTGTGGTGATCTGAGACATAGCAACGTTCCGCGGCCCCGTTGGATTGAGGGTGATATGCCGAAGAGAAGGAAAGCTGGATCCCCATTTGAGCACAAAAAGAACACCAAAATCTGGAGACAAACTGGCTACCTTGGTCCAACACTATCTCCTTGGGTAACCCATGTAAACGGAAGACCTCCCGGGCAAAAAGTGAAGCAAGCTCCTGAGCGGTAGGCAGCTTCATCAAGGGAATGCAATGTGACATTTTAGAAAAACGGTCAACCACCATAAGGATAACAGTATTGCCATTGGAAACAGGGAGCTAGACAATGAAGTCCATGGAAAGATGTGTCCAAGGACGCTCGCCATTAGCAATAGGTTGAAGAAGACCCACAGGAAGACGCTGAGGAGTCTTATTCTGTGCACAAACTGAGCAGGAGGCAACATACGCAGCAATATCAGAACGAAGACCTGCCCACCAGAATTGTCGAGTGACAGACCAAATAATTTGGTTCTTGCCTGGGTGACCTGCAGCTTTAGGATAGTGGTAAGTGTGCAAAAGTTTAGTTCGAAGATTCTCAGGAATATCTCGTAGGACATCATTAATAAATTCCTTAAAAACAGCAGGAGCATTACATAGGCCAAAGGGCATTACAAGGTACTCATAATGCCCGCTCCTGGTGTTAAATGCTGTTTTCCATTCGTGACCCTCCCTTAATCCTAATGAGATTGTACGCTCCTCTCAGATCAAGTTTAGTAAAGACCGTACCTCCCTTGAGGCGGTCAAAGAGTTCCGTAATGAGCGGAATAGGGTAAGCATTCTTAATGGTAAGACGATTAAGACCCCTATAATCGATACATGGTCTTAACTCGCCACCCTTTTTCTTCACAAAGAAGAAGCCAGCAGGAGAGCAGTGTTTGCAGATGATTCCCTGCGACAGAGCATCGGCAACATACTCCTCCATAGCACAATTCTCTGCAACAGACAGAGGGTACACCCGGCCCCGAGGAGGAATGGCTCCGGGTTGCAGGTCTATGACACAATCGTAAGACCGGTGAGGAGGCAACGTACCGGCACGCACCTTGTCAAACACGTCTAGGAACTCTCTGTACTCCTCTGGCAATTGAGATACCGAAGAAGTGCACAAGACTTTAACTGGTTTCCAAAGACAAGTGGAAATACATTGCAGGGACCACAACAAAATTTCAGACCTGCGCCAGTCGAGACTGGGATTGTGCTTTTGGAGCCAGGGATAACCCAGAACAACTGGAAAATGCAGAGAGTTTATCACCTGGAACTGGAGGGTTTCAAAATGGAGAGCCCCAACAGCCATGGACAACGAAGCAGTTTCGTGAGTAACGAGTGCGGGCTGAAGGGGCCTGCTATCAATGGCCTCAATAGCAAGCGGAACGGACCGAGGCAAAACAGGAATGGAGTGCTGTGATACAAAAGCACTGTCAATGAAATAGCCTGCAGCACCGGAGTCAACAAGAACCTGAGTGACTATGGAGGAGTCCACCCAGGAAGGGACAACCGTGACAAAAGGTTTCTCCTTAAGCGATGCCGGGGACGAGGATACACCACCCAAGGTCTGCCCCCGACAGGACCTTAGGTGTAAGCGTTTCCCGTCCGTGTAGGACAAGACTTCAAAAGGTGGCCCTGTAACCCAAAATAGAGGCAGAGCCCCTCCCTCCTCCTAAAGGCCCTCTCCACTGTGGAGAGATGCGTGAATCCCAACTGCATTGGCTCAGCAGTACCTGGTGACTCGGGACAAGGAGGCATGGGAGGAGAGGGAGGCATGGGTGGGAACGAACACGTAGGAGACAACGGAACAGGCGGCTTCTGCAAGCGCTCCTTGAAAGAGGGCCTCTCTCTGAGTCTGATGTCAATTAGGATCAAAAAGACACCAATGCCTCAAGATCCTCTGGTAAATCTCTGGCAGCAACTTCATCTTTAATAGCATCAGAGAGCCCATGAAAGAGGGCGGCAACAAGGGCTTCATTGTTCCAACCTACCTCTGCGGCAAGCGTACGGAACTCAATAGCATACTGAGCAACAGATCTTGTACCTTGCTGAATGGACATGAGTTGTTTAGCAGCAGAGGAGGAGCGAGCAGGAACATCAAATACCCTTCGAAAGGAGGCCACAAATTCATGGTAATTTGAAATCACAGGTTTATTAGTCTCCCACAAGGGATTAGCCCAGGCAAGAGCTGTGTCAGAGAGTAACGAGATGAGAAATCCCACCTTAGCTCTTTCAGAGGGAAACGCCTGAGGTAACATCTCAAAGTAAATGCCCACCTGGTTCAAAAACCCTCTGCACTGAATAGAATCGCCTCCATATCACTGAGGTAGAGGTGCAGAACTGGACATGCTCCTGGTAGGCATAGGTGCAGCAGCGGAAAGAGGAGCAGCCATAACTTGAGAAACACTTTGGTCCAAATGTGCAGTGCGAGTCAGCAGGGTTTGCAGGGCTAGTGCAAATTGATCCAAGCGGTGATCCTGTTCATCCATCCTGGAAATGATGGCAGGTAAAGGTGGATTATTAGCACCATCAGGATTCATGGCCTTTGCATAATGTCAGGTTGCCAGGAATCAGACTGAGATGAGAAGTGCAAAAATAATCACACCTTTATTCATAGCAAAAAATAATAAAAAGTCCACAAGTCAAATAACAAGCCAGGAGTCAAAACCAGAGCAGGTAGTCAGACGAGCTGAGTCAGGAGCCAAAGCGAATAGTCAGACAAGCCGGAATCAGGAACAAGGAAAACAGCAGAGACAGGAACAAGCCAGGGATCAGGAACCAGGAAGGACGTCAGGCAGCAAGGTTATACACAGGAACTCTCACAAACAGGTCTGAGACAAGGCAAAGCATACTGAACAGAGGCCCTTTAAATAATAAGTGATGACATCACAATTCTGAGACTGCATCCTGTCTCACATGGATGATGCACACCAGTCTGGCCATAAAAGGAAGTGTAGGAAATGAGCAGCATCCCCCACAATGCACCATAGTCAGGAAGAGAGGTGAGTAAAATGGCTGCCAGCAGCACATGGCAAACAACAGGGAAAAAAACCTGGCACACTGTCTCTTTAAAGTGAATGTAAATTTTGATGCTAAAGTGCCCGGTTTTTAAAAAATCGATTAAAAACAGGGGCACTTTAATTCATCAAAATTTACATTTCACTCATGTTGTGAAAAAATACTTACCTTTTAAACTTGACAGCTGCTCCAACTTCCCCCGGTCGTCGCAAGCCATTTCTGACATCAGAAATGATGGATTGGTCATCCTCCAATCACGGCTTCCCCCCCCGGGGGAATCAGTGTCTGATTAAACACTGTGATTGGAGGAAGCCGGATTCCTCATTTTAGACCCAGGAAGAGGCTTTTCGACGGGCATTGCTCTATGTTTAAACAGCTCTTTTACATTAAAAATAAACAAAGCCCCCCCCCCCCCTAAAAAAACCTAAACTACCCATTGCCCTGAAGAGAGAGGGTATTTGTATGGGCATTCCCCTTAAAAGAGCATTTTGCTCTTTTTCACTGCCCTTAAAATTGTATTTAGCTTTTTCACTGCCCTTAAAAGGGCATTCAGCTCTTTTTCAAAATGCCCCAAAAAAACCTAAGTTAATAAAAAAAAATTTTTTAATTAAAAACCCCTAACACTAAAGCCCCAAATAGGTACTCACGGTTTCAGAAGTCCAGCGGAGAAGGTCTTCTTCAAGGCTGGTCCATCAGCTTCATCCACAGCAAAGGCGGCGTGGAGGTCCGGAGCGGTCTTCCCAGATGTGGCGATCCTCTGTGGCGGTGGTCCTCAACAGCAGCGGTGGTGGTCATCGGCAATATGGAGGCTCCTCTTCATCCGATCGTCCGTGGTATACTGAAGAAAGAATGAAAGGTACCGCAATCAATTTGGGGTACCTTGCATTCCCATTGGCTGAATTTTCCAAAACAGCCAATTGAATTAGAGCTACTAAAATCCTATAAATATGGGTTACCTTGAATTCTTTCTTCAGTGTGCGGAGGGCGATTGCATGAATAGGAATCCCCCATGCCTTCGCCGAGAGGCGCTACCGATGACTGCCGCTGAGGATCGTCACTTCTGGGAAGACCGCTCCGGACCTCCTTTCCACATCTCCTTCGCTGTGGGTGAAGATGATGGAGCCACCTGGAAGAAGACCTTCTTAGCCAATAGCCATGCGGGAAATCGAGCTTGATGCCGTGTAATCGCACCAACTGTTGTCACCTTCTTACCAAGCTGCTTGATGATGGTCTTGCAGCCCATTCCAGCCTTGTGTAGGTCTACAATCTTGTCCTTGACATCCTTGGACAGCTCTTTGGTCTTGGCCATGGTGGAGAGTTTGGAATCTGATTGATTGCTTCTGTGGACAGGTGTCTTTTATACAGGTAACAAGCTGAGATCAGGAGCACTTCCTTTAAGAGAGTGCTCCTAATCTCAGCTTGTTACCTGTATAAAAGGCACATGGGAGCCAGAAATCTTACTGATTTGATAGGGGATCAAATACTTATTTCACTCATTAAAATGCAAATCAAAGAATGACTTTTTTGATTTTTGTTGTTATTCTGTCTCTCACTGTTCAAATAAACCTACCATTAAAATTATAGACTGATTTATTTCTTTGTTAGTGGCCAAATGTACAAAATCAGCAGGGGATCAAATCATTTTTTTTCCTCACTGTGTGTGTGTATATGTATATATATGTATATGTGTATGTATGTATGTATATATATATATATATATATATATATATATATATATATATATATATATATATATAATTATATACACACTTATAAATACATAGAATATATTCTGCTATGTGTAGAACATTGCAATGTCAAATATTTACAGTAAATAGACAGTATAACAATTTATTAAATATGAATATTGCATAAATGTTTTTACATGTTTTCCTCTTCTTAACTGCAAAAGGCTCCCATGCCCTTCTATATACACTAAACGGCCACTTTATTAGGTAGACCTGTTCAATAGCTTTGTAACACAAATTGCTAATCAGCCAATCACATGGCAGCAACTGCATTTTGGCATCTAGACGTGGTGAAGACGACTTCAAACGGAGCATCAGAATGAGGAAGAAAAGGGATTTAAGTGACTGAATATGACATGACTGTTGGTGCCCGACAGGCTGGTCTTAGTATTTAAAAAACTGCTGATCTACTGAGATTTTCACACACAACCATCTCTAGGGTGTAAAGAGAATGGTCAGAAAAAGAGAAAATATCCAGTGCACGTCAGTTGTGTGGACAACAATGCCTTGTTCATGTCAGAGGTGAAGAGGTAGACTGGTTTGAGATGATAGAAAGGCAACAGTAACTCAAATAACCACTTGTTACAACCAAGGTATGCAGAATACCATCTCTGAATGCACAACACATCAAACTTTGAAGCAGATGGGCTACAGCAGCAGAAGAACACACCAGGTGCCACTCCTGTCAGCTAAGAACAGGAGACTAAGGCTACAATTTGCACAGGCTCAACAAAATTGGCCAATAGAAGATTGGTAAAACGTTGTCTGGTCTGATGAGTCTTGACTTCAGCTGTGACATTCAGATGGTAGGGTCAGAATTTGGCATAAACAACATGAAAGCATGGATCCATCCTGCCTTGTATCAACAGTTCAGGCTGGTGGTGGAGTAATGATGTGGGGGATATTTTCTTAGCACACTTTGGGCCCCTTAGTACTAGTTGAGAATCATTTAAATGCCATGGCCTACCTGAGTATTGTTACAGAGCATGTCCATACCTTTATGACTACAGTGTACCCATCTTCTGATGGATAATGCACCTTGTTACAAAGCTCAAATCATCTCAAACTGATTTCTTGAACATGACAAAAACGGTACTCCAATTGCCTCCACTGTACTAGATCTCAATACAATAGAGCCAGATCTCAATGCAATTTGGGATGTGGTGGAACGGCAGATTTGCATCATGGATGTGCAGCCGACAAGTCTGCAGCAACTGTGTGATGCTACCATGTCAATATGTACCAAAATATCTGAGGAATGTCTCCAACACCTTTTGTTGAATCTATGCCATGAAGAATTAAAGCAGTTTTGAAGGCAAAAGGGGGTCCAATCCAGTACTAGCAAGGTGTACCTAATAAAGTGGCTGGTATGTATATATGTATACATATGTATTTTATATGAGTATATATGTCTGTAAAAAATAATATATATATATATATATATATATATATATATATATATATATATATATATATATATATATATATATATATATACAGTGGATATAAGAAGTCTACACACCCCTGTTAAAATGTCAGGTTTCTGTGATGTAAAAAAAAGAGACAAAGATAAATCATTTCAGAACTTTTTCCATCTTTTAATGTTACCTATAAACTGTACAACTCAATTGAAAAACAAACTGAAATCTTTTAGGTGGAAGGATGTTAAACTAAAATAATGTGGTTGCATATTATAACTGGGGATGTAGCTGTGTTCAGAATTAAGCAATCACATTCAGAATCATGCTAAGTAGGAGTCATTACACACCTACCATAATTTAAACTGCCTCTGATTAACCCCAAATAAAGTTGAGCTGTTATAGTAGGTCTTTCCTGACATTTTGAGCTATTTTGAGCTATTTTAACCCCTTCACTGCAGAGGGAATGACCACCTATACCCCCTCACATCTGCACTCCTTAAGACCCCAAAAAGCGGTCGCAGCACTCAGTCCCTCACTAGTGGCTACCCTAAAATCACTCAGCATTTTCAAAGGGACTGACAGGGGCTGTCGTGGAGGAAAATCAAAAGTTAAAGTTCTATATCCTGACACTATCACAGCTGCCCCACCACCCTGTCCACCCACAAGCCCAATTGAAGTGATCCAACCTAAAAGCCACAAAAACCGCAAATCAAGAAAATCTCTGTGTGTGATCCCTATTAGAAGACACGCTGTCTCCAAAGTACAGAGCAAAAACTTAGAATCCCAAGACTGTCCTATCAGAGCAATCCTATGCAATGCCAGATCAATAAAGAACAAAACAGCTATTATTAACGACCTTATTGAAACATGCGAATTAGCATGCATCACAGAATCATGGTTAGATGAAAATGCAGGGCCTACTCTAGAGGCAGCTATTCCAGACAATTACACAGTGTTCCACCGCCTGAGACAAGATCGCAAGGGAGGCAGAGTTATGATCTGTGCAAAATCATCCTTAAAGGGACACTGTACCCAAAAATTTTCTTTCGTGATTCAGATTGAGCATGACATTTTAAGCAACTTTCTAATTTACTCCTATTATCAAATTTTCTTCATTCTCTTGGTATCTTTATTTAAAATGCAAGAATGTAAGTTTAGATGCCGGCCCATTTTTGGTGAACAACCTGGGTTGTGCTTGCTGATTGGTGGATAAATTCATCCACCAATAAAAAAGTGCTGACCAGAGTACTGAAAAAAAATTGATAATAGGAGTAAATAAGAAAGTTGCTTAAAATTGCATGGTCTTTCTGAATTACAAAAGAAAAAAGTTGGGTTCAGTGTCCCTTTAAATCCCAGACCAATATCAGTCCACAAAACCCAATCTTTTGAATGTGTAGCTGCCAGCCTCTCAATAGAGAGAGGATTCCGAATACTGCTAATATACAGACCCCCAGGAGATGGGAAGAGATTTCTTCAGGAACTCCCAGACCTTTTGGCTGGCTTAATCCTTGAACACCCCAGATGGCTTATATTAGGAGACTTCAACACATGGATCGACAACACCCTTTCCATGCTTGGGCAGGATCTCCTCAGCTTGATGAGTACACTCGGCTTTACACAAATCGTCACCACTCCCACCCACAGAAAAAGTCATACACTTGATCTAGTTTTTCAGTCTGGACTAGAAGTGTCACCAGTAACTGTAAACCCAGTTACCTGGTCAGACCACCACTCCATTCACTTCTCCATTGTATCACAATTAACCAGACACCAGCCTCAGAACCTGGTCAAACACAGCTCATTAAAAGGGGTGACACCACTGGATGTAGCATCACATATGGATCTACTGTAGGTGAACTAATGGGCACCTGTGAAGACCCCAGATCCTTAGTCCGACTCTACAACAAAACCATGAGAGACACCCTAGAAAGCATTGCACCATCTTGCATATGCACTGTCCAAACCCACAACAATGCACCGTGGTTTGATAGCTCCATCAGAGAAATGAAAAGAACAGGACGTAAGCTCGAGAGAAAGTGGTGCAGAACACATGATCCTGAGGATAAAGCTGCTCTTACCAAACATCTAAATAAATATCAATCCAAGATAACTCAGAAAAAATCTTCATTTTTATCACGCAAAATTGCACTCTCCCACAATAGACCCAGGCAACTGTTTTGCACAGTAGAAAGGCTCTGCAAACCAGCATGCATGCTTAGCCCTACCAACTTTTCTCAGGATACATGTGAAGCATTTGCAAACTTCTTCAGAGACAAGATTTCCTCAATCCAAACCGCTATCACAGCAGGCCAAACAGTTACACACCAGAACCACTACAATGGAATGCCAGATTACCCCAGGTTATTGGCCACTTTTACAAATGTGGATATAAAAGGAGTTAAAAACACCATGCAAAAGTTGCACCCTACTACGTGTGGCTTAGACCCTGCTCCAACTCAGCTCATATCTGGATGCATTGAAACACTCGCCCCAGTCCTCACAAAAATAGTGCAGTGTTCACTAAAAACAGGAGACTTCCCAGATCCTCTAAAAGAAGCTGTTGTAAAACCACTCCTAAAGAAACCTTTATTAGACCCAGACTGCATGACTAATTACAGACCAGTATCCAACCTCCCATTTCTGGGGAAAGTAATTGAAAAAGTAGTGGCGACTGTTACAGAAGCATTAGTTATTTTGTTGTGAAGAGCTTATTTCCCAGCAGCAATGCCTGAACCAGCAAGCCAGCGCCTAAGAAGGGCTCCAAGAAAACCGTAACAAGTATCATTTCATAAAGAGTTAACTCTTTTTTTTCAGCTTTTAGAAACTATTGTCTAATTACACGTTTGCTGGCCTCAGCTCTAAGTTTAGTGATAACAAATCCCATTGTCTAATCACCTCTGGAGCCAGACTGCTAATTGATAAGATGAACTTGTAAACTTGTTATCTTAAGTACTGTAATCCTATTGTGGCCTGTCAAAGGACAGTGCTCTCTATCTAAATGTGTGATGGGGGATTTTGTGCTTCCCCCCCTCTCCCCCTGGGAGTGCCCTGTGTGCATGTAACCTTAATAAAAAGCAGGCTGGGCATCCCAGTCCTGAGTTCTTGTTTGACCCTCAATCGCAGCGTTGACTCGTTTTTGTGGGCAGAAGGGTATCCTAGCTGTACTGCAGCTAAGGGAGATTATTCTATATTTGCGAGACTCATATAGAATACTATGGAAAGCAGCTTCTCCCCTCTTTAGCAATAGGGATCCAGGCTACTAAGCGGTCCATCTCTCAGCGAGACTAAGGGTAACCGTAACATTTGGCGGCAGCGGCGGGATTTTCCTGGATTTCCTAGGAGAGGTACAGAACGGATGGAGAGCGCTTACGAAAAATTGAAGCGTACAACCCTAAAGGATTTACTTGAAAGCAGAGGGGGGTACGCCAGCAACCGGCCGAGGAGAGAGCTGATCGCAGAATTGACCGAACTGGATCAGAGCTTCACAATGGCGGAAACACCGACCACGATTAGTGACGAAAAAACCAGGATTGTTCGGGAAAGGCTCTCATTATACGGGCCGAACCCCTCCATGGAATTGGTACAGCAGTTGATGGCGGAGGCGGACGAGGATATACAAGAGACTCGAGCCCACGAACTCAACCTAGCAAACGCACACCGCAATGCTGAAGCCCCGCATGTAATCATCCCTGTCGAAAATGCTGGGATGCCCAAGATACCCTATGCGGCATTTCGACCCTTCCTAGAGAGCGAGACAGGGATTGATGAATATTTGGCGGACTTCGAAAGGCAATGTGCCCTGCACCAGATTCCCAACAGAGAGTGGCCCACGATATTGTCTGGGAAACTATCCGGGCGAGCCCTGGAAGCCTTTCGTACTCTGGGTGCTGAGGAAGTGACACAGTATGAGCTAGTTAAGGAGACACTGTTGCGACGGTACGCTGTAACTCCTGACACGTATCGCCGACAGTTTCGGGGCACGGAAAAGAAGCCTAACGATACCCATATGGAATGGGCGCACCGAATGCGGAGAGCGGCAAATCACTGGCTGAGCGGAAGTAAAGCGGTGACTGGGGAGGAAATTTTACAATTGTTTCTCTTAGAACATTTTTATAATGGCATGGAACAGCAAGGGAAGGAATGGCTGCGAGACAGGCGGCCTTCTACCTTAGAAGAAGCAGCCAAATTGGCCGATGAACATTATGACTCCCGTCTTCACGAACCCATGAACTACCGAGCTCCAGCACGGGTCGAACCCAGAGAGGTTTACCGTGCACCCCCTCGTGCTGAATTCCGAGCCCCGGTGCCCACAGGGCCCGTCCGACACTCAGGACCACCCAATAACAGCTCTGAGCGTCCCAGACCGACTTGCCACCGATGCAAGCAACCAGGGCATTTCATGGCTAAAAAGAGAAGAGAGAGAAGAGGCGGCAAATGGTGTGTATCGTTTTGAATTCAGTAGGCCTTGCCCCCAAATAAAAACTACTTACAAAATTTCCAGCACTTGAGAAGTGCCACAAATGCCTTCTGAACTGTTAGCAGCCGTCCAGCTAGCTGATATGTATCAGAATTGCTTCTATACTGTGCTGTTCAAGACAAAAAACACAAAAGTGCCACAATAGTGTGTATCAGTGTGATCATTTGATATAGCGCAACAAATGAAATATACTCACAAGATGTAGGGCACTTGAGAAGTGCCACAAAAGCCTCCTGGACACTTGTCAGCTGTCCAGCTCACTGATAGAATCGATATCCCCTTGGTTCACTTGTTCAGCTCACAAACAAACTCTAATGTAGCACACTAGAATCTCTCTGCAGCTCAATATTCGGATGAGTGCAAGTATGGCTACCAGTGTTGGATGTGCAAAGTTGCTAAAAATTGCCGTGCTACTAGTACTGGTTAGTTAAAAATAGAAATTTATTAAAAACAATGTTACACTACGCGTTTCCCGGTTACTCAGACCGCTTCCTCAGGTGTAATTCCAGATACAAAGTAGCAAAATTTTATAGCCCATTATCGGCGTCTAACCCGACCCAGGGCGCATGCGTGAGCAACTAAAGAAACATTAGCCAATCAGTGCCTTAGTTGAGTTCCTCTCTAATATAATTGGTTCTCTCTTAGGGGCTTGGCCAATGACGTGCCCGCTATCTGATGTGTAATGTTTGTCATCGGCACTCGTGTCAGTTTTTAAACTGACAGTTAAACTTATCGTAGGTATTACAATACCAGAGTGGTACATTTTTATTATAATATTGCCTACTTTGGCACCAATTTACTAAAGTTAGTTGATCAAGCATTTACAAATAATATAAAATATGTTATAATAATAATATATAGAAACAATATCACCATGCATATGTTTGTGTTGTGGCTCATTTATAAACCTCTATATGTATTATCTGATTTTAATGTCGCTTTAATCGGACAGATCCACATATACTTGTGACTAAACTGATGATAGGTTGATATTGGTAATACTCTTAAAAATTGGCATTAATCTTGATGAAAAATGTATATATAAAATATTGATAATAATATATAACTTAAATGTATATTAATCTCGAATATGATCCAAATACAAATGATATATAACGAATAAGTTATAACTTGACTGTTGTTGCGAATGACCTATACTGCAGCTGTTGATGTATAGGTCCTATATCTTAATTGAAAGCAGCCATGTCTATATTTTCGTTTAAGCCATAGGGTTGGAGAGTCTTGAGCTTCCAAATCCAAAATGTCTCTCTCTGCCTTAGATGGGTTAACCTATTCCTACCCCATTTGGGAGCAATCTGTTCTAAAGGAAAAATGTTAAATAAATCAGTTTGTCCATCATGAACAGTTTTTACTGTGTCTTGGGACACTATGATTGGCCACCCCATTTTTTATATTTCTATTGTGTTCCCCCCATCTCTTCTTTAGGGGTCTTGAGGACCTACCAATATACTGAATTCCACATTGACACTCAAGGAGATATACCACATAACTTGAATCACAAGTGAATCTAGAATTTATTTCAAATTCTTCCTTAGTGGAAGCAGATTGAAATTTTGTCCTATTCCCTGAAGTGTACTTACAAAGACCACAATTTGGTCGATTGCATCTATAAAAACCCCTTTTACCCATCGGCCAACTATTTTTGATGGTTCTTATGTTGCTACCTTTGGTATATTTCTTCATTACCACCTTGCTCGGTGCTAATTTATTTTTTAAAGTAGGAGCTCTCTTGAAAGTGCAGATGGGGAACTCTTCTAAAATATTTTTCAGAATGCAATCATTTTTTAAAATATACCAGTGTTTGCACAAAATGTGTTTAATTTTGTGGTGGTTGCTATTAAATTTGGTGATAAATCTTAAATTGTTAGATTTGGACTGTGTATTTTTGGATTCATTACCACTATTTTCATTAATGCCTTCATGTTTCTTTTTAAAAAATTCCTCTCTATCTTTGATCCTTGCTTTTCTATAGCCTTCTTCAATTAGGTCTCTTGGGTATCCCTTTTCTAGAAATCTTGATCTAAGAGTCTCTGCCTGATCATCAAAACTATTTAAAGTTGTACAATTTCTGCGGATCCTTGAAAACTGGTTGTATGGTATATTTTTTACCCAGGCTTTGTAATGATTACTTTTATAGTTTAAATAACTATTAGTGTCAACTGATTTGAAATATGTTTTTGTGGTTACTCGTCCATACACATCCCAGCTCAATACTAAATCCAGAAATTCTATGGAGTTCCTATTGATATTTGATGTTAATTTGAGGCCCATATTATTATTGTTTAAAGATGTGATAAATTTCTTAACAGAGTCTTCTGTGCCATCCCATACCAGTAATAGGTCATCAATGAAACGGCCATAGTACACCAGGCCCGCCCCCAGTGGAGACTTGTAAATATATTTCTCCTCAAATATCCCCATAAACAAATTAGCAAAGCTGGGGGCAAACCTGGTGCCCATGGCCGTTCCCTTGATTTGTAAAAAGAACCTCTCCTGGTACACAAAATAATTGTGTTTTAACACAAAAGATATGGCTTCTAATAAAAATTGTCTTTGTTTGGATGGTAGATATTGATCCCTTTTTAAAAACTCATCAATTGCTTCAAAGCCCAGACTGTGACAGATATTTGAATATAAAGAGGATACATCACATGTACACCAAATAAGATCTCGCCCTGCTTTTTCAATTTTAGAGATCTTCGATATAAGGTCTGGGGTGTCTTTGATATAAGATTCTAGGCCCATAACCGGTTTTTTAAGATAGGTGTCTACATATTCAGATAGATTGCAAGTAAGATTTCCGATACCAGAAATAATAGGTCTCCCTGGTGGACACTTTGGGTCTTTGTGTATTTTCGGAAGATGGTAATAATAAGCCAAATTGGGTGACATGGGTATCAAGTAATCTCTCTCTTTTTATTTAAAATCCCTTCTGAAAAGCCTTTATCTATTAGTTTGGTGAGTTTAGCCATATATGTTAAAGTGGGGTTAAAACTCAATTCCCTATAGTAACAAGGATCTAACAAAATTTTATCGGCTTCTGCAATGTAATCTGACATATCTTGTATGACCACCCCTCCCCCCTTGTCTGCCTGCCTAATGACTATATCTTTATTGTTAGCCAAATTGACAAGAGCCTTGTATTCAAATTTATTCAGATTATGGTTGTTGATCTCAAGGTTCATAGTACCAAACTCTTCTAACACTAGATTTTGAAAAAGAGTAATATTGGGACATGTAGTGGGGGGATTAAAGTTGGATCTAGGTGCAAGATTAGAGTGTATGTAATCATCGAATAATGATTCGCAAAATTCTTCAGGTTCACAGTAAACAATTTCTCTAGTAGGTCTTTCAGGCATGTCATTTGTGATGATGGGAAATTGATTTGTTGACTTCAATTTTTTATCACAAAAATACCTTTGTAAATTTAACTTTCTGATAAACCTATTGAGGTCAACAAACAACTCAAACATGTCATGTTTGTTGGAGGGACAAAATGAAAGTCCTCTACTTAAAATACAAATTTCCTCATTGGTTAATGTGTGACTAGATAAATTAAAGATGCCTTCTTTCATTTTCGCAAGTTTTTGTTTTTTGGTTGATTTTGCTCTACCTCTGCAGCCACGCTTGCGTAGCTTCTCTTTCTTGGGGTTGACACTGGGATGTATTCTTCTCTTATAGGTGTTCTGTCTAATTGTTTCAGGTGCATGGGTAACCTTCTCTGATTCGACTGAAAAGAATTTTGTTGTTTGTGCATCTGAAAAACCTGAGCATTTCCAGGTTCAAAAGAATCTTCTCTATTGTCTAATCTATGATTGTATGTATGATGAAATCTATTCTGTTCCTCATAATTTCTAGATTCCTTCATTGAATTGCCACTGTGTGGCTCTCTATATTCATAATGAACATTAGGGGATTCAGTTCTCTTTCTATAGTTATTGGAGTAAAAGTTCCCCATATGATTTTCTGATCCCTTTCTTTTCTCCACGTGATCCCTTCTATAGTTATTCCCTGCTTGATAGTTATTTTGCCAATTATTCTCATTTTTAAAATTATAATTCCCTTTATAATTTATATTTTTCTTCTTATCTTTAGGTTTTTTGTAATAATTTACCCTTTTCCAGTTGGGGGAATTGACTGCTAGCTGATCTCTCTGATTTATCAGTGTGGGATCGCTTTCAATATTGGGCTCTGTTGTTACATCTATGTTCTCTGTTGGTTGGGTTCTATATATACAGCCCTCCACGCATGCTCACGCATGCGCCCTGGGTCGGGTTAGACGCCGATAATGGGCTATAAAATTTTGCTACTTTGTATCTGGAATTACACCTGAGGAAGCGGTCTGAGTAACCGGGAAACGCGTAGTGTAACATTGTTTTTAATAAATTTCTATTTTTAACTAACCAGTACTAGTAGCACGGCAATTTTTAGCAACTTTGCACATCCAACACTGGTAGCCATACTTGCACTCATCCGAATATTGAGCTGCAGGGAGATTCTAGTGTGCTACATTAGAGTTCGTTTGTGAGCTGAACAAGTGAACCAAGGGGATATCGATTCTATCAGTGAGCTGGACAGCTGACAAGTGTCCAGGAGGCTTTTGTGGCACTTCTCAAGTGCCCTACATCTTGTGAGTATATTTCATTTGTTGCGCTATATCAAATGATCACACTGATACACACTATTGTGGCACTTTTGTGTTTTTTGTCTTGAACAGCACAGTGTAGAAGCAATTCTGATACATATCAGCTAGCTGGACGGCTGCTAACAGTTCAGAAGGCATTTGTGGCACTTCTCAAGTGCTGGAAATTTTGTAAGTAGTTTTTATTTGGGGGCAAGGCCTACTGAATTCAAAACGATACACACCATTTGGCGCCTCTTCTCTCTCTTCTCTTTTTGAACAGAACCTGTGACGGCCAACACCTTTTTGGAATGAGATTGCTGCCTGGAGATTACAAACACCTCTGAGAGTGTGGACTATCTTATTATACATTGTTAGAGAGATAGTTTATTCATTATAACAAACTATATCATACTCAAATCCTCTTAACTGAACAAGTTATACATCTATTTGTAGGTTATCAATACTGTTCTTGTTGTATCATTGCCAATAGTAGCAACTTTTCTATACAGTTTTACAGCACATTATACACCAATACTGGCGGATTATTACTAGTATTTGAGGGCGCCTCTAATTTTATTTTTAACAATTTTCATTTGATGATTTCTGGCTTTTTGTTAGAGAGCGACTAGAGAGATTATTATATCTATCATTCACAGAATCACCACACACTTTATAGTTGTATTTCACTTTGAACAAAATATATCAAATAGATCTATTGGATATTATAAGGCAACTTTATACATTGATTTTTATATATATATAGCACAAATAAATTTTCACTTTATTTTCCTTGTTTAAAAACTTGCATTACAATGCAAAGCAAGGAACAAAGAATAAATTTTCGGCACACACTTAGCAACTTAGACACCCCAATTGAAGAATTATCTAGGGATGACGAGGAACTTACTTTTCCACAGCTTCTACATAAACTTGAAGAAGCTTTAAAATGTGAACACAGACACTGGTGGGACATTGATACTTTAAAAAAATATAAAGCAAAAGGTCATATACTGAGAGGATTAAGGTTATCCAAAGTTTGTTCATTCACACAAGATAATGAATTAACGATCAAATGGCAAGAACAACTTACAAACTGTTCACTTAAATTGATAGATCTTTTAATAGAATTTAGGAGTACTCTTCTAAATAATATAGAAATTGAGATAGAAAAATTACAATCATTATTAAACAAATACGAACAACATCCAGAGTATACTGCTAAAATTAAGGAGGTTACAGAAAAATCTGATGCATTCCAGAAAAAACTAATTAAAATAAAAATTAAAAAATTAGCAAGAGATGAAAAAGATTACCTGGAGGGCTGTATATATAGAACCCAACCAACAGAGAACATAGATGTAACAACAGAGCCCAATATTGAAAGCGATCCCACACTGATAAATCAGAGAGATCAGCTAGCAGTCAATTCCCCCAACTGGAAAAGGGTAAATTATTACAAAAAACCTAAAGATAAGAAGAAAAATATAAATTATAAAGGGAATTATAATTTTAAAAATGAGAATAATTGGCAAAATAACTATCAAGCAGGGAATAACTATAGAAGGGATCACGTGGAGAAAAGAAAGGGATCAGAAAATCATATGGGGAACTTTTACTCCAATAACTATAGAAAGAGAACTGAATCCCCTAATGTTCATTATGAATATAGAGAGCCACACAGTGGCAATACAATGAAGGAATCTAGAAATTATGAGGAACAGAATAGATTTCATCATACATACAATCATAGATTAGACAATAGAGAAGATTCTTTTGAACCTGGAAATGCTCAGGTTTTTCAGATGCACAAACAACAAAATTATTTTCAGTCGAATCAGAGAAGGTTACCCATGCACCTGAAACAATTAGACAGAACACCTATAAGAGAAGAATACATCCCAGTGTCAACCCCAAGAAAGAGAAGCTACGCAAGCGTGGCTGCAGAGGTAGAGCAAAATCAACCAAAAAACAAAAACTTGCGAAAATGAAAGAAGGCATCTTTAATTTATCTAGTCACACATTAACCAATGAGGAAATTTGTATTTTAAGTAGAGGACTTTCATTTTGTCCCTCCAACAAACATGACATGTTTGAGTTGTTTGTTGACCTCAATAGGTTTATCAGAAAGTTAAATTTACAAAGGTATTTTTGTGATAAAAAATTGAAGTCAACAAATCAATTTCCCATCATCACAAATGACATGCCTGAAAGACCTACTAGAGAAATTGTTTACTGTGAACCTGAAGAATTTTGCGAATCATTATTCGATGATTACATACACTCTAATCTTGCACCTAGATCCAACTTTAATCCCCCCACTACATGTCCCAATATTACTCTTTTTCAAAATCTAGTGTTAGAAGAGTTTGGTACTATGAACCTTGAGATCAACAACCATAATCTAAATAAATTTGAATACAAGGCTCTTGTCAATTTGGCTAACAATAAAGATATAGTCATTAGGCAGGCAGACAAGGGGGGAGGGGTGGTCATACAAGATATGTCAGATTACATTGCAGAAGCCGATAAAATTTTGTTAGATCCTTGTTACTATAGGGAATTGAGTTTTAACCCCACTTTAACATATATGGCTAAACTCACCAAACTAATAGATAAAGGCTTTTCAGAAGGGATTTTAAATAAAAAAGAGAGAGATTACTTGATACCCATGTCACCCAATTTGGCTTATTATTACCATCTTCCGAAAATACACAAAGACCCAAAGTGTCCACCAGGGAGACCTATTATTTCTGGTATCGGAAATCTTACTTGCAATCTATCTGAATATGTAGACACCTATCTTAAAAAACCGGTTATGGGCCTAGAATCTTATATCAAAGACACCCCAGACCTTATATCGAAGATCTCTAAAATTGAAAAAGCAGGGCGAGATCTTATTTGGTGTACATGTGATGTATCCTCTTTATATTCAAATATCTGTCACAGTCTGGGCTTAGAAGCAATTGATGAGTTTTTAAAAAGGGATCAATATCTACCATCCAAACAAAGACAATTTTTATTAGAAGCCATATCTTTTGTGTTAAAACACAATTATTTTGTGTACCAGGAGAGGTTCTTTTTACAAATCAAGGGAACGGCCATGGGCACCAGGTTTGCCCCCAGCTTTGCTAATTTGTTTATGGGGATATTTGAGGAGAAATATATTTACAAGTCTCCTCTGGGGGCGGGCCTGGTGTACTATGGTCGTTTCATTGATGACCTATTACTGGTATGGGATGGCACAGAAGACTCTGTTAAGAAATTTATCACATCTTTAAACAATAATAATATGGGCCTCAAATTAACATCAAATATCAATAGGAACTCCATAGAATTTCTGGATTTAGTATTGAGCTGGGATGTGTATGGACGAGTAACCACAAAAACATGTTTCAAATCAGTTGACACTAATAGTTATTTAAACTATAAAAGTAATCATTACAAAGCCTGGGTAAAAAATATACCATACAACCAGTTTTCAAGGATCCGCAGAAATTGTACAACTTTAAATAGTTTTGATGATCAGGCAGAGACTCTTAGATCAAGATTTCTAGAAAAGGGATACCCAAGAGACCTAATTGAAGAAGGCTATAGAAAAGCAAGGATCAAAGATAGAGAGGAATTTTTTAAAAAGAAACATGAAGGCATTAATGAAAATAGTGGTAATGAATCCAAAAATACACAGTCCAAATCTAACAATTTAAGATTTATCACCAAATTTAATAGCAACCACCACAAAATTAAACACATTTTGTGCAAACACTGGTATATTTTAAAAAATGATTGCATTCTGAAAAATATTTTAGAAGAGTTCCCCATCTGCACTTTCAAGAGAGCTCCTACTTTAAAAAATAAATTAGCACCGAGCAAGGTGGTAATGAAGAAATATACCAAAGGTAGCAACATAAGAACCATCAAAAATAGTTGGCCGATGGGTAAAAGGGGTTTTTATAGATGCAATCGACCAAATTGTGGTCTTTGTAAGTACACTTCAGGGAATAGGACAAAATTTCAATCTGCTTCCACTAAGGAAGAATTTGAAATAAATTCTAGATTCACTTGTGATTCAAGTTATGTGGTATATCTCCTTGAGTGTCAATGTGGAATTCAGTATATTGGTAGGTCCTCAAGACCCCTAAAGAAGAGATGGGGGGAACACAATAGAAATATAAAAAATGGGGTGGCCAATCATAGTGTCCCAAGACACAGTAAAAACTGTCATGATGGACAAACTGATTTATTTAACATTTTTCCTTTAGAACAGATTGCTCCCAAATGGGGTAGGAATAGGTTAACCCATCTAAGGCAGAGAGAGACATTTTGGATTTGGAAGCTCAAGACTCTCCAACCCTATGGCTTAAACGAAAATATAGACATGGCTGCTTTCAATTAAGATATAGGACCTATACATCAACAGCTGCAGTATAGGTCATTCGCAACAACAGTCAAGTTATAACATATTCGTTATATATCATTTGTATTTGGATCATATTCGAGATTAATATACATTTAAGTTATATATTATTATCAATATTTTATATATACATTTTTCATCAAGATTAATGCCAATTTTTAAGAGTATTACCAATATCAACCTATCATCAGTTTAGTCACAAGTATATGTGGATCTGTCCGATTACAGCGACATTAAAATCAGATAATACATATAGAGGTTTATAAATGAGCCACAACACAAACATATGCATGGTGATATTGTTTCTATATATTATTATTATAAAATATTTTATATTATTTGTAAATGCTTGATCAACTAACTTTAGTAAATTGGTACCAAAGTAGG
Source organism: Bombina bombina (assembly GCF_027579735.1). Taxonomy (NCBI): domain Eukaryota; kingdom Metazoa; phylum Chordata; class Amphibia; order Anura; family Bombinatoridae; genus Bombina; species Bombina bombina. Next base: position 136,102,723 of record NC_069506.1, read on the forward strand.
CAATATTATAATAAAAATGTACCACTCTGGTATTGTAATACCTAAGATAAGTTTAACTGTCAGTTTAAAAACTGACACGAGTGCCGATGACAAACATTGCACATCAGATAGCGGGCACGTCATTGGCCAAGCCCCTAAGAGAGAACCAATTATATTAGAGAGGAACTCAACTAAGGCACTGATTGGCTAATGTTTCTTTAGTTGCTCACGCATGCGCCCTGGGTCGGGTTAGACGCCGATAATGGGCTATAAAATTTTGCTACTTTGTATCTGGAATTACACCTGAGGAAGCGGTCTGAGTAACCGGGAAACGCGTAGTGTAACATTGTTTTTAATAAATTTCTATTTTTAACTAACCAGTACTAGTAGCACGGCAATTTTTAGCAACTTTGCACATCCAACACTGGTAGCCATACTTGCACTCATCCGAATATTGAGCTGCAGGGAGATTCTAGTGTGCTACATTAGAGTTCGTTTGTGAGCTGAACAAGTGAACCAAGGGGATATCGATTCTATCAGTGAGCTGGACAGCTGACAAGTGTCCAGGAGGCTTTTGTGGCACTTCTCAAGTGCCCTACATCTTGTGAGTATATTTCATTTGTTGCGCTATATCAAATGATCACACTGATACACACTATTGTGGCACTTTTGTGTTTTTTGTCTTGAACAGCACAGTATAGAAGCAATTCTGATACATATCAGCTAGCTGGACGGCTGCTAACAGTTCAGAAGGCATTTGTGGCACTTCTCAAGTGCTGGAAATTTTGTAAGTAGTTTTTATTTGGGGGCAAGGCCTACTGAATTCAAAACGATACACACCATTTGGCGCCTCTTCTCTCTCTTCTCTTTTTGAACAGAACCTGTGACGGCCAACACCTTTTTGGAATGAGATTGCTGCCTGGAGATTACAAACACCTCTGAGAGTGTGGGCTATCTTATTATACATTGTTAGAGAGATAGTTTATTCATTATAACAAACTATATCATACTCAAATCCTCTTAACTGAACAAGTTATACATCTATTTGTAGGTTATCAATACTGTTCTTGTTGTATCATTGCCAATAGTAACAACTTTTCTATACAGTTTTACAGCACATTATACACCAATACTGGCAGATTATTACTAGTATTTGAGGGCGCCTCTAATTTTATTTTTAACATTTCATGGCTAGCTGCCCCCTTAATACGCACCAGACACCCAGGAATTACAATTACCCCTCTGGGTCCTATCGTCCGGCCCGGGCCCTCTGTGTTAACCAAGAGGCCCCTATGGAGGGATATGTGGGGCCGCTTCACGAGGCAGACCCTGTATATGCTGCCTCAGATAACCGCCAGCACCATCGGCAGAGGGTATGGCTCGAGGGGCGATCTACCGAGGGATTGCGAGACACAGGGGCTACTATCACGCTGGTACAGAGTCATTTGGTGCCAGAGCACAAGCGATCTGGACAGACTGTGGCCGTTAGAGTGGCGGGGGGGGATGTGTACAAAATTCCAACAGCTAAAGTGCATCTTGATTGGGGAGCGGGAAAGGGGGCTGTGAACGTGGGCCTAATGGATAATTTACCTGCCGAAGTAATACTGGGCAACGATTTGGGCCCCATGACTTCTGCCTATGCTCCAGTATGCTACAACGAGGCGGACCCAGTGACTACACGGGCCCAAGCCCGGACGGAGCGAGAGCTCTCACCAGTGCGGGAGACACAGGTAAGACCTACCCCGACCTTGCCTGACAGGTTAGGCCCCATACCCTGGGACACCCCAGATGCTTTCGAGGCAGAGTCTAAGACTGACCCGACCTTACAAAAGTACCGGGAACGAGCAGAGACCGGAGGGGGCGGGGCAGATAACGAAACATTCTTATGGGAAAAAGGGAAACTATACCGCTGGACAGAGAAAAGGGGACAGCGTAGGCGACAGCTGGTAGTGCCCCACAAATACCGTCAAGAAATCCTCAAAATAGGCCACGACATCCCCTTAGCAGGCCACCTAGCCGTTACTCGTACCCTACACCGCATTACTCACACGTTCTTTTGGCCAGGGGTGCACGCTGACGTTAGAACTTACTGTAACACCTGCGATGTGTGTCAACGAGTAGGAAGGCGAGGCGATGACCCTAAAGCCCAGCTAGTAAATATGCCCATTGTAGAGGAACCCTTCAGCCGGGTTGCTATTGACCTAGTGGGACCACTGGCTACCCCTAGTCCCTCCGGTAAGCGATACATTCTTACCGTAGTGGACTACGCTACCAGGTACCCAGAGGCTGTCGCCCTATCCAACATACAAGCGGATACGGTAGCGAATGCACTAGTACAGGTGTTCTCCCGGGTAGGATTTCCAAAAGAAATCCTATCCGACCGAGGCACCCAATTTACGGCTGAATTGACCCAACAACTCTGGCAGGTTTGCAAAATTAAGTCCCTCCTGAGCTCCCCATATCACCCCCAGACGAATGGGCTGTGTGAGAGGTTCAATGGGACCCTCAAGCAAATGCTCAAGACGTTCACTCAGGAATACCGAGACTGGGAACGCTTCCTGCCGCACCTCCTATTTGCTTATCGGGAGGTGCCCCAGGAAACGACAGGGTTCTCTCCCTTCGAGTTGCTCTACGGAAGAAAGGTACGGGGACCCCTAAACCTGATCCGGGAGCACTGGGAGGGAGAGATGGAGGCTGACGGTGTCCCCATTGTGCCATACGTGCTGGAACTCAGGGACCGAATGGAGCAATTAGCCAAATCCGTGCGGGCTAATCTCCAGTTGGCCCAGAGAAGACAGAAAGTATGGTACGATCGGGGGGCCCGAAATAGAATCTTCACCATAGGACAAAAGGTGTTAGTACTTAAGCCGGTGAAGACAGACAAATTGCAGGCGTCCTGGCAGGGTCCCTACCAGATCGTAGAGAAAAGGGGAGACACCACTTATGTGATAGCTAGCTGCCACGACAACAATCTTAGAAAGACATTCCATGTAAACATGCTCAAGGAATATTTTGAGCGACCAGAGAACGTGACGGCCGTATGTTGTTCCCTTCAGGAAGACCCCGACAGTTTACCCATTCCAGACCTATTAGAAAAGAGCCTCCCCACAGGTATAGTGGCGCAGGTTCAGATAGGGGACCGACTTAGCCCCACTGAAAGGGAGCAGCTCAACCAACTCCTCCAGTCCAAACACCTCACCTTCTCCCCGAAGCCAGGGTACACTACTTTAACCACCCACCAGGTAGATACTCCGGGACAAGCTCCCTTGCGCCAGGCTCCGTACCGAATCCCCGAAGCAGTTAGGACAGGAATGAAGAAGGAGATCGATGAGATGCTCCAGCTCAGGGTAATTGAGCCCTCCGATAGTCCCTGGGCCTCCCCAGTTGTCTTGGTGCCCAAGAAAGATGGGACCACCCGGTTCTGCGTAGACTATCGGAGGCTCAATGAAAATACCGTGACGGATGCTTACCCTATGCCCAGGGTAGACGAGCTACTCGATCGTATAGCCAGGGGAAATTACCTGACCACTATTGACCTCTGCAAAGGTTACTGGCAGATTCCCCTGGCCCCGGAGGCTATCCCCAAGTCGGCATTCGTCACCCCATTCGGCTTATATCAGTTTAGGGTATGGCTTCCAGAGTTTTGCTTGCGCCTACCTGGACGATATAGCGATCCACAGTGAGTCCTGGGAGGACCACTTAGCTCATGTGGGAATGGTTCTGGATCAGATCCGGGCTGCTGGCCTGACTCTGAAGCCAGAAAAATGCCACTTTGGGATGGCCGAGGTACAGTACCTGGGTCACCGGGTGGGGTGTGGAAAGCAGCGACCAGAGCCGGACAAAATAGAAGCTGTCGCCAATTGGCCCACCCCCATCACTAAGACTCAGGTCCTAGCCTTCCTGGGCACGGCAGGGTACTATAGACTACAGCACACTTGCCAAACCCCTGACTGACTTGACCAAGAAGAACTTACCTCGACAGGTCCTGTGGTCTCCCCACTGTGAAACGGCTTTCCAGGCTCTCAAAAATGCTCTAATTAACGCTCCTGTCTTGGCGGCCCCAGCCCTTAACAAACGTTTTATCGTCCATACAGATGCTTCCATGTTCGGGCTGGGAGCCGTCCTCAGCCAAGTAGGCGAAGATGGAGGGGAGCATCCAGTTGCCTACATCAGCCTGAAGCTCCTGCCCCGCGAAGTCAGCTATGCAGCGGTCGAAAAGGAGTGTTTGGCTTTGGTGTGGGCATTAAAGAAATTGACTCCCTATTTATATGGTCAGGAGTTCACTCTGGTCACCGACCATAACCCGTTGGTGTGGCTGAACCGGGTCTCTGGAGATAACGGCAGGCTATTACGTTGGAGCTTATCGTTGCAACCCTTCAATTTCACCATTACTTACAGACCTGGGAAACAGAATGGCAACGCCGACGGGTTGTCCAGACAAACCGACCTCAGCCCCGCATAACCAGCGGTCTGGACAGCCTTAGTCTGCCCCAAAAAGGGGTCAGACCGTGTCTGCCAGAGTGTTCCACAGAAAGGGAGCACTGTTACAGAAGCATTAGTTATTTTGTTGTGAAGAGCTTATTTCCCAGCAGCAATGCCTGAACCAGCAAGCCAGCGCCTAAGAAGGGCTCCAAGAAAACCGTAACAAGTATCATTTCATAAAGAGTTAACTCTTTTTTTTCAGCTTTTAGAAACTATTGTCTAATTACACGTTTGCTGGCCTCAGCTCTAAGTTTAGTGATAACAAATCCCATTGTCTAATCACCTCTGGAGCCAGACTGCTAATTGATAAGATGAACTTGTAAACTTGTTATCTTAAGTACTGTAATCCTATTGTGGCCTGTCAAAGGACAGTGCTCTCTATCTAAATGTGTGATGGGGGATTTTGTGCTTCCCCCCCTCTCCCCCTGGGAGTGCCCTGTGTGCATGTAACCTTAATAAAAAGCAGGCTGGGCATCCCAGTCCTGAGTTCTTGTTTGACCCTCAATCGCAGTGTTGACTCGTTTTTGTGGGCAGAAGGGTATCCTAGCTGTACTGCAGCTAAGGGAGATTATTCTATATTTGCGAGACTCATATAGAATACTATGGAAAGCAGCTTCTCCCCTCTTTAGCAATAGGGATCCAGGCTACTAAGCGGTCCATCTCTCAGCGAGACTAAGGGTAACCGTAACAGCGACTCAACTGGAAGCCCATCTATCACGCCTAAACATATTCAATCCTTTCCAGTCAGGCTTCAGATGCCGCCACAGCACTGAAACAGCGCTAGTCTGAGTGCTAAATGATCTCCTCATGGCAAGAGACAAAGGTGATTACTCCATTCTAATCCTCCTGGATCTCTCAGCTGCATTTGACACCATTGACCATAGGATTCTAATAGAG